>NC_138773.1:173594224-173671724 GCF_965119305.1 Pelophylax lessonae | reverse complement strand
GTGTTTTGTAACATTTCCCATGATGCTCATCTACACTGCAGAGTACATGAGCATTTTGGGAAATGTAGGGCAAAAACATCTTGGGGGGGGGGGGGGTTAAGGGTTACCATCATTGGCCTAGGTAAAACATTTCCAATACATTTTAGTTGTCTGTGTGCGCCATTTTTAAAATAAAGCAAAATCTCTTTACAATAAATTGCAAATGGCACATTGGCGTTCACCCTGGACCAGAAATGACACCAAATTGGCTTGCACACATTCCAGCAAGTGGTCACAATCAACTGGCTAATCATGGTGAGGGCCACTTTCAGCTGTGAAGAAATGGCATTCATATGCAAAGTAAGTGTGTGTGTGGGGGGGGGTCTGTGCTTGTAATCAGAGCATTGATTACCAGTGCAGACCCTTGGGGGATGCCACTAGAGCCACCAGGGATGCCCACCCATGCCACCATTGATGCCAATCAGTGCTCAGGGAACCTGTTAGTGCCCTCCTCATCAGTGCTGCCCATCATTACCATCTTTCAGTGCTGCCCACCAGTGCCAATCATTGCCCATCAGTGCCACCTATCAATGCTGCATATCAGTGCCACCTATCTGTCTATCAGTTCTGCATATTAGTGTCTCATCAGTGTCTGCCAGCGCAGCCTCATCAATGCTCGTCAGTGCAACAAAAAACATATTGATTTACCAAATTTTATTACATAAACAAAAACACATTATTTTAGGGGTCAAACATTTAGGTCTTCTTTTTGCCAATAGAAAAAAAACCTTGCAGTGATCAAATACCACCAAAAGAAAGCACTATTTTTTTATGAAAATACTGTCATACATTTGTGTTAGGTACAGGGTTGTTTGACCGCGCAATTGTCATTCAAAATGCAACAGTATAAAAAGCTGAAAATTGGCCTGGGCAGGAAGTGGTGTAACTGCCCTGTAAGGAAGTGGTTAACTATTGAAACATGGGAATAAATATTCCAGGGGTAATCATGCTCAGCTCAATGGTTTAGTGGCTAGTGTTCCTGGCTATAAACACTGAGAGCATGAGTTCAAATCCCAAGTGTGCCATCACCTTCTTAAATTTTAGACAGCTATAAATAAATACTGAAACTTGGCAAATGCATAATTGCACCCTGCAGATATGCATGTTTGTTTCTTGAATATACATGGCCATTGACATGCAATTTTAGGTGATGTAGCCAATGTATTACTATGTGGCCAAAAAAAATTATGGCACACAGGGTGTTATCATGGTCTGGCCTTGAACTCATGACCTAGCAATCGTTGGCTTAGCCCACTACACCAAAGTGCTGAATACAATCAGACATGCCTGAAAGTTTCAGATGAATAAAGAATGAAGACTGCTAATTAGACAGCTGTGTAGTCTGCTATTAGAAAATCTAAAGGTTAAAACACATAAGATACATAACTATACCTTAAAATTAAAATAAACCATATTAGATGACATTGCTGTGTAATAGTGATTCAGAATAGACAAATTTCCTTTTATGAAAAACACAAAGGGAATTTGGTTAACTCCAAACTCAAATTCAGCCTAAGTTAACTCCAAACCCGAATTCAGTCTAAGTTAACTCCAGCTCCGAATTCATTAAAGCATCTAGCCACTTACCTAATTAGGATGCAATGAGTTTAGGCTGGAGTTATTTCTGGAGAAGTGAGCAGCTCTACTCCAAACTTATACTGAATTAGGCCCTTAGTGTCAGGTTGAGGTTTGTGATTTTTATGTGATAATTGTACAAGTCCAATAAAATATACTTTTTTGTGTTTTCTCATACCGTCTGGGGTCGCTTTATACCTACTTTGTTTTGGGGTACCTTCCCCATTATTTATATTGGATGATAGGTCCGTGTCCGTTCCACTGATGCAGAGTGGATGTAGACAGCTTGCTGATCTTCATGGGGTGGTTGGATGGAAACAGACTGCCTGACGTAGACAGCCTGCTGTTCTTCATGGGGTGGTCAGATGGAAACAGACTGCCTGACATAGACAGCCCGCTGTTCTTCATGGGGTGGTCAGATGGAAACAGACTGCCTGACGTAGACAGCCCGCTGTTCTTCATGGGGTGGTCAGATGGAAACAGACTGCCTAACGTAGAAAGCCCGCTGTTCTTCATGGGGTGGTCGGATGGAAACAGACTGCCTGACATAGACAGCCCGCTGTACTTCATGGGGCGGTCGGATGGAAACAGACTGCCTGATGTAGACAGCCCGCTGTACTACATGGGGAAGTTGTATGAAAACAGACTGCCTGTCCGCTTCCATTCGACTGTCATCCAATCTGGCAGGTATCAAACTGGCGGCCCTCCAGCTGTTGCGGAACTACAAGTCCCATCATGCCTCTGCCTGTGGGAGCCATGCTTGTAACTGTCAGCCTTGCAATGCCTCATGGTACTTGTAGTTCTGCAACAGCTGGAGGGCCGCCAGTTTTTACACCTGCTAGATGGATAGGGAACGGATCCCCAACAGCCTGTTTTTGGCTGACTGGATCAGATCAGGTGCAAGCGGGTGTAAACAGACACATGTCTGTTTACATCCAACTCCCCATAAAGAACAATGGGTGGTCTGGTCGGGTCCGTCTGAAAAATGGACAGGCGGACCCAATCGACCCAATCGGTCTACTTGTGAACTTTCAGCTAAGAGACTACTACTAGTAGTCCCTACTTCTAATGCAGTCTGTACTCCCTATATTCTTACACACACTGCTAAAGTCTAAACAGCTACAGCAGCACAGGGTGATAGGATGGGGCAGCACAGTGGCTAAGACGTTAACCCTTCAACCTAACAACACTAGAGTCATTGGTTCAAGTCCCAACCACAGCACCACCTGCACAGAGTTTGTATGTTCTCCCTGTACATGTGTGGGTTTCTTCCCACACTTCAAAGACATGCTGGTAGGTTAATTGGTCCCTGTCTAAATTAGTACTAGTTTGTGAGTTAGGGATCTAAGATTGGAATCTGCTTGGGGGCAGGGACAGATGTGAATGTACAATAAATATGTAAATTGACTCCACTAGATACTTTTTTTTTGCTGCAGAGGGAACCCTGTTAACCACTTCTGGATCGCCCGCCGCAGTTTTATTCGATAATTTGATGTTAAATACCGCTATTATGGCAGCAGATAGCTGCCACAACCCCTGTTATTTCTTACAGAGCGGGCGGTGCTCTTTCACATAAAAGTGGTCCCAGTGGCATATTCTCCGCGAGATCACTTTTATGGGCGGCGGGAAAGGTGCCCCCCCCCCCCCCCCGCCACTTCCCGGTCATTTTCCCCGCTTACCGGAGCCATCGGTAGCGGGGAAAATGATCCAGTAGGTTGCAGTGCCAGGCAGGAAGTCGAGAGAGGGCAAGATGGCCCCCACTCTACTCTATAACCTTGGGGGACGGGAGCGACGTCATAAGTCGCTTCCACCCAACAGCCTTAAAGGGCCTATTGTTTTTCTTGCTGAAAAAAATTACATTTTTTTTCAGCTTTTAAGGGTAGATGTGAGATCTGAGGTCTCACATTAAAGGCAACCTGTCCTGCTTATTTCTATTACAAGGGATGTTTACATTCCTTGTAATAGGAATAAAAGTGATCAAAAATATTTTTTTAAAGGGACAGTGTAAAAATAAAAAATAAAAGGTAAAATAAATAAGAAAAAGAACTTGCGTTCAGAAGCGAACGCAAATGCAATTCGCGCTCACATATGTAAACGGTGTTCAAACCACACATATGAGGTATCGCCGCAATCGTTAGAGCGAGAGCAATAATTCTAGCCCGAGACCTCCTCTGTAACTCTAAACAGGTAACCTGTAGACATTTTTAAATTGTCACCATGGAGATTTTTAAGTACCAATGTTTGTCGCCATTCCACGAGCGTGAACATGACATGTTGGGTATCTATTTACTCAGCGTAACATTATCTTTCACATTATAGAAAAAATTTTTTGGGGGTTGTAAGTAATTTTGTAGCAAAAAATACTGATTTTAACTTGTAAGCAACAAGTGTCAGAAATAGGCCTGGTCCTTACATGGTTAAAGGAAGTCATCTACTGGCCGGATCACAGGGTATTTAAATAAATTTATAGGGTGCAGTTTGGAAAAACTGTACTGCATTACTGTATTTTAATGCCTTCTACATACATATATTTTTTTAATTTAAAACATAGTTCTACCAATGTACTTTCAAACATCAGCCTTCGCCTCTTAACCTTGTGGATTTGTAACATGAAAAGTTAACAAATATATTTCATATTCTAAAAAAGAAAAGACAGAACATGTACAAAAATAATGTTAGAAAATAGAATACAATATTTACAAACAGTTCTAACAGTAAGTGCCGGTTCACACTTCTGCGAGTGCCGGGTTCGCATGTAATATCGGAGCGCACTGCTCCTTCATTACATGCGATCGGCTGTGCGGTGCGAGTTTAGCCATACAGTTTGTATGGCTAAATTTGCATCGCACCCGCAGCAAACACGCACAGGAGGCATTTTTGCAGCAGCATCAGGATCAGATCGCACTGCGGTTCACACTTGTGCGATCCGATCCTGTGCGAACTGCACGATCGCACTGCGATATGCGATCAAACTGGGGGTGTCATTAAGATTACATTGACACCCCCAGCGTATCGCATATGGCAGTGTGAACTGCCGGGGGTGCGTGTGCGATGCGGGAACAGGCTGCAAATTCGCAGCCTTCCCGCATCGCATAAGTGTGAACCGGCACTAAAGGTAGAATATAAGAGAAAAACCTATACATCTCAAATAATAGAATACAGTACCTATAGTTTTTGGCTAGGTTAAAAGATATACGGCAACCACATTCCTAAATGCAACTAAAAAGTATGTAAATTGCTGTCTGCAATCTTTTTAATTTTTTAACAGGGTTGTATAGCAGAACACCCCTCAGTCCAGCCAGGTATGGAAGGGATTGTGATTGTGAACCTTAGTTTACAAAGGAATGTTTTACAATCTTTAAAATGTACAGAATTGGTTAGTTGAACATGGTTAAACCGGCATATTTTAACCGCTTTCTGTCTGGCCACTGTACATATGCTGAACAGCAGGGTGAGACAAGCACCATTCTGGGAGACCTACTACTATGTATCAGGACACAGCAGATCACAGATCATGGTACGGCCCTGTACCATTTGACCGATGGGATCAATTACAACAATCACAGTTATAGTAGTAAACAATGGCTGTCATTTATGGCCCCATTCTTTACTACTGTTATTTCTTGGTCACAGCAAACACATGGTACAGGGAAAAATCATTGCAGCCCTGTACCATGTGATTGCTGTAGTACTCAATGGCTGCATGAATGCAACCAAAGAGCCACTGCACCATTCAGTCTCTTATCGCTAATCACCACTACACCAGTCACAGTGTCCCTAATCTAGTCCCCAGTGTCACCAGACCAGTGTAGACCAGCAACAGTGTTCTTGATCACTGCCACACCACTGCAGTGTTGCCTCTACCTGCCACCTGTACCAACTCTGGTCTGTTTATTGACCACTTTTCTGCCTGAAGCCTGCACTGACTTGCTTGTTTGCTGACCCTGCCTCTGCCTGCACAGTGCATTCTGCGTCCTGATTGGGCAGGGTGCAGTCTAAGCTGGTTGTTAAGAAGCAGGGCTGGGAAGCCGGCCATGGCATCCTTAACAACTGATGAGTCATTAGCTGTTAATGGGCTTCCCCAATGACAGCTTATTAAAAAAAAAGTTATGGTTAAAAAAACATTCCTCATTCCATCTGGTAGGGATTTGGAGGGGAATCCCATGGCAAAATCCATACCAGACCCTTATCCGAGCATTAGGGTCTGGCAGGTGAGGAAAGAGGGGGAACGAGCAAACAACTCCCCCCTTCTGACCCTTCTGAACCATACCAGGCTACATGCCCTTAACGTAGGTGGTGCTTTGGGTCACTAACTGGTGCATGCTGAGCTGGTGATGTCACAAGGGTGAGGGGCCACCAGGTGACATTTCCAGGTGGCCCCACCCTTACCTATAAGAACTGTCAAAGCGAGCAGGAGGCATTCGGCAGGTGGGCGGCCATCCTAGAAGGTGGGGTTGTTTTTATTTTTTCGGGTCAGCGGGTGGTGTAATTGATGATGGATTCACATCGAGGGACACATTTTTTTTTTATAAAGCATTTGTCAAAAACTTGTCCCCTGTTTTTATTTTTTTTATACCCTTTTTTGGCAAATGGGTAGGGGTACTATGTACCCCATACCCATTCACATAGAGGGGTGCCGGGATCTGGGGGCCCCCCTTGTTAAAGGGGCTTCCAGATTTCAATAAGCCTCCTGCCCACAGACCCTGACAACCACAGCCCAGGGTTGTCAAGACGAGACCCTTGCCCCCCTGCCCCAAAGCATCCCCCATGTTGAGGGCATGTGGCCTGGTATAGTTCATGAGGGTGGGGGAGCTCAGGGGTGCCTTGATAAGGGTCTGGTATGGATTCTGGAGGAGACATCACGCAATTTTTCTTTTAAATTTTGGTGTGGATTGCCCGCTTGTTTCTTTAATTTATTTAATAGTTGGGTGCCGACAATTACAACTGTAATTTAAATATGATTTGGCAAATTTATTTTTTTTCTTTAGAAATTTCACTTTTGCTTCAGCATGTTAAATACACAATAAAGGTGTGCCACTGTACAGGCAGACTAAGGGGAACCCCTAGGCACTATATTTAAAGGAATTTTTTATTTTTATTGTTGCACTTTAAGCCTCAATAAAGGCAAAGCTCCTGAAAAAACAATATTTAAAAAAAAAAATGTTTGCATTGATACATGTCCCCCAGGACAGTACCCAGACCCCCATACAACCTTTTATAAGCAGGATAAGAGTTGGCGCATCACACATACCTATATAGCATCAAGGGGTATGCAGTTCATGTATAGTCATTAATCTGGTGTAGTTGATGGCTGAAATAGATTACACTCAGGGCCAGCTCAGCTGCAGAGAGAAGTCAGCTCTGAAAGTGAAAATAAAAACAAAAAGCAGAGCGCCTCTAAGTGTTATCAGTTTAATTAAAAGGGTAATGCAGGTACAGGAAAACTGCTCACATTTAAAACAGTATAAAATAGCTCATCTGTTAGGTGGTCTGCAGGAACACAGGGGTCCACGGCTGGATGTTAGTAGCTCCAAGAGATGGTGCAGGGGTTGGTGAAGGAGGGAGATGTCTGGAGAGCCAAGAGACCAGATAGTAGGATGGTCAGCAGCTTCAGGAAGGTGTTCTGTTCCTCAGGGAGACACCTGGTGAGCCGAGAGACCGTTAGGTAGAATGGCTGTCGGCTTCAGAAGGGCGCCCTGCTCCTCAGTACATCCGGCGCCAACAGATAGGGGAGCCCAGCGTGACAGATCCAGCAGCCAAACGCACAACGCGTTTCCGAGCGTGCGCAGTAGCCTCACAGGGCGTGCGCGCTCCTTTCTCAAGTGCAGTGGCATGACACAGAAGAGCTGAACAAGTTTATAGGAAGCCAGCACTCAAGCTGGGTGGATACAGATGGACTTAAAGTGGCCATTGTAAATGGGCTGGACAGTGGGACCACAATACTTAAAGCGGCAATAAGAAAATAAACACAAAAAAAAAATAAATAAAATCGCATACAAATGAAATCGCATTAAAAAAAAAAAAATGGTTATTTAACAAGGTAAAAAGACATACATCGGCTCTAATCATAATATGGTGTTAACATCTAGCTCTTCGTTTAAACCCTTGGGTGAAAGTGAATCCAGGGTATAGATCCAAAATGTCTCTCGTTGGCATAATTGGGAAATCGTTCAGCCTCAGATGGAAGTTTGGGGATAGACTCTATTACCCAAACCTCCAATCCTGATGTGGACTTGTTGTGGAACTCGAGGAAATGGCGTGGTACGCTATGTTGGTCACAACCCTCCTCCACAAACCTGCGATGGCGACCAAATCATTGCCGTAGTGGGCGGATGGTGCGACCAACATAGAGTAGTCCACAGGGACAGGTCAGGCAGTAGATCACGTAATCAGTAGAACAGTTGTAGAATTCTTCCAAACGGTAAGTCTTATTCTCATGGGTGAACTGTTTTTTACCATGTCGCACAAAGGCACATGTTTTGCATAAAGGCTTGTTACATCGATACATGCCCTTTAAGGGAATGAGGCATAGTGGATTATGGACTTTTTTAGTTTTGAGACGACTGGGTGCAATTTTGTTTTTTAGGGTGGGAGCCCTACGGTAAGTAACTCTAGGTTTGTGACCTAAACTGGGTAAAAGATGGGGGTCCTGTAATAAAATGTTCCAGTGTTTCTGTAGTATGGATTCCATTTTCCTGTAGCGGCAGTGGAATCTGGTGATGAACCTCGGAGTGGATTCATCATATTTAGCTGTATTTTTGGGGGGTTTACCAGGCAGGAAGGTGGTGTAAGCTTGATTGACCAATTGGTCAGGGTAACCCTTATCCCTAAACTTGTCTCTCAAAGCATCACTCTGTGTGATGTAATCTATATCCCTGGTACAGTTCTGTCTAAGGCGACAGAACTGCCCTTTAGGTATATTGTTTACCCACTGGGGATGATGACAACTACTATAGTGTAGGTACGAGTTGCCAGCGGTGGGCTTGGTGTAGTTCCGGGCAAAAATGGAAGTTCCTTCACTACCCAGCTCGAGGTCCAGGAAGGCTAGATGAACCGCATCACAAACAGAAGTAAAGGTGAGACCGAAATCATTGGTGTTGCAGTGGATGACAAAATCATCAATCGAGGATGGAGGACCGTCCCAGATGATGATGATATCGTCTATGTAACGGCCGTAAAAAACTAGATATTGAGCAAAGGGGTTGTTGTGCCAAATGAAGGATTCTTCCCAGAAACCCATGGTCAGGTTAGCGTAGGAGGGTGCGAAGTTAGCGCCCATTGCGGTACCATGGGTCTGAAGGTAGAAGTCGCCATTAAAACAGAAGTAGTTATGCCTAAGACAAAAATCGGTGGCATCAAGGATAAAGGTGGCTTGTTGGTTATTGAGCATAGGATCTTTTAATAAAAAGTGTTGTGTCGCCCGCAGACCTATGTCATGGGGGATGGACGTATAAAGGGAATTAACGTCCAGGGACAACCAAAGATAGCTATCCACCCAAGAGTATGGGGCTAAGAGCTCCAATAGGTGGATAGAGTCTCTGATATAAGACTGCAGGGACTGGGCGAGTGGCTGCAAAAATACATCAATGTACTGTGACAATCCGCTGGTGATGCTATCCATGGCAGCCACGATAGGTCTACCAGGTGGGCAGAGGGGGTCTTTATGTACCTTGGGAAGGTGATAGAAATAAGGTGTATGGTAGTATTCCTTTTTAAGAAAAGCGGCTTCTTTGGTATCAAGGACTTTATCTCTAACTGCGTTACAGATCAAAGACTCCGCCTCCCCACCTTCCTGCCTGGTAAACCCCCCAAAAATACAGCTAAATATGATGAATCCACTCCGAGGTTCATCACCAGATTCCACTGCCGCTACAGGAAAATGGAATCCATACTACAGAAACACTGGAACATTTTATTACAGGACCCCCATCTTTTACCCAGTTTAGGTCACAAAACTAGAGTTACTTACCGTAGGGCTCCCACCCTAAAAAACAAAATTGCACCCAGTCGTCTCAAAACTAAAAAAGTCCATAATCCACTATGCCTCATTCCCTTAAAGGGCATGTATCGATGTAACAAGCCTTTATGCAAAACATGTGCCTTTGTGCGACATGGTAAAAAACAGTTCACCCATGAGAATAAGACTTACCGTTTGGAAGAATTCTACAACTGTTCTACTGATTACGTGATCTACTGCCTGACCTGTCCCTGTGGACTACTCTATGTTGGTCGCACCATCCGCCCACTACGGCAACGATTTGGTCGCCATCGCAGGTTTGTGGAGGAGGGTTGTGACCAACATAGCGTACCACGCCATTTCCTCGAGTTCCACAACAAGTCCACATCAGGATTGGAGGTTTGGGTAATAGAGTCTATCCCCAAACTTCCATCTGAGGCTGAAAGATTTGCCAAATTATGCCAACGAGAGACATTTTGGATCTATACCCTGGATTCACTTTCACCCAAGGGTTTAAAGGAAGAGCTAGATGTTAACACCATATTATGATTAGAGCCGATGTATGTCTTTTTACCTTGTTAAATAACCATTTTTTTTTTTTTTTTTAATGCGATTTCATTTGTATGCGATTTTATTTTATTTATTTTTTTGTGTTTATTTTCTTATTGCCGCTTTAAGTATTTTGGTCCCACTGTCCAGCCCATTTACAATGGCCACTTTAAGTCCATCTGTATCCACCCAGCTTGAGTGCTGGCTTCCTATAAACTTGTTCAGCTCTTCTGTGTCATGCCACTGCACTTGAGAAAGGAGCGCGCACGCCCTGTGAGGCTACTGCGCACGCTCGGAAACGCGTTGTGCGTTTGGCTGCTGGATCTGTCACGCTGGGCTCCCCTATCTGTTGGCGCCGGATGTACTGAGGAGCAGGGCGCCCTTCTGAAGCCGACAGCCATTCTACCTAACGGTCTCTCGGCTCACCAGGTGTCTCCCTGAGGAACAGAACACCTTCCTGAAGCTGCTGACCATCCTACTATCTGGTCTCTTGGCTCTCCAGACATCTCCCTCCTTCACCAACCCCTGCACCATCTCTTGGAGCTACTAACATCCAGCCGTGGACCCCTGTGTTCCTGCAGACCACCTAACAGATGAGCTATTTTATACTGTTTTAAATGTGAGCAGTTTTCCTGTACCTGCATTACCCTTTTAATTAAACTGATAACACTTAGAGGCGCTCTGCTTTTTGTTTTTATTTTCAACCTTTTATGGTCAATTACTTGCATATAAGCCTTCAAAATGGGCACTATTGATTTTTCCTGTTTGACTCCCATAGACGTCAATGAGGTTCGATGTTCAGGTTAGTTTGGCCCATCTCTACTGATTAATACTGTAAATTTGTTTGTGGTATTTCTAATATTTAATATTAAGTTTAAATGATTTGGGGCTTACTCCAGATTACACCAAAGCCTAATTATACCCCTGACCTCAGAAGCCCTTTCCAGCCTGAACAGCCTCTCAATAAAGCTGTCAGTCCTGCATTGGCTGTAGCGGCTGATCAAAAGCTGGTTTTCCAGCAGGCCCATTCTACAGAAGCTGGTCCAATGACCGGCTTCTGTTGAATAGACTGGGCTACACGTACTGAAATTCAGCCAGTTCCTCCTGAACTGTCCAATTTTCAATACATGTATACCCAGCTTTAAAGAGACAGACTAATTGGCATTGAACCCTAAGGCTGCCATCTGTCTTTTCCGAAAACATATCTCATTGGGGAAACTCTCATGAAAATATACCACAAATGGTATTACACACCCGATAGACTAGCTTATTTCTCCACATCTCACTTCCTGAAATGCTGGAGAAAGTGTGATGCATTAGGGGACATCTTTCATATCTGTAGGGAACTGTCCTTTCATTGCTCCCTTCTGGGAAAATGTATCTACTCTGATTGATGACATTACTTTTGATTCACGTTGACACTGCAAATGGCTCTCTTTGGTCTAGACCCTTCTGTTTGGCCCATTCCTTCCAATTGCAACTCACATCTTAAAAGCAGCGCGTGTAACCCTAGCATGGGCTTGGGAGGACCTACTTCCACTGACACTATACTCTCTCATCTCTACTATCAACGACTATTGTCATATGGAATTTCTCTTCACCAAATCAAACATCACTGGAGATTAATTCCACAAACATTGGTCTCCATGGCTAGCACATCCTAGAAGCATTTTCCTTAGTAATCTGTAGTGATGTTCTTCTTGACAGTACCCACATGGGGGAAAATCTTCCTGGACCAAACAGAGCCAAAAGCAAACCTCCTGCCCTATTGTAACTTCAAGTATTTATAATACCTTTATATGTCTACTTTAGAACCTTCCTGTGCCGCTCTCTGCTCATTCTGCTTTTCTTGCCTCTCCTCCTTACCTTGGACTCAACACTCTCCTTGTCCAAGGACTGATGTTGCAGTCCTATTTCTGCTTTAAAGTTTGCACTTTATCGTATATGGATTTTATGCTTATTCAGTTTTATAAGCTAATGTTGTAACACTGTATGTTTGTGTTCACCCTTGCTCTAGGTGCTCTCTGCCTTCACTCTAATTTTGTACCCTTTATTTTCTTATTTCAATAAAAACTATTGAAAGAAAAAAAGACAAACTATTTCTGTCACACCTTAGTTTCCGTAAGGATAAATATATGTGTTCGGCCGCAGGCCGGTGTTTGTGGGAGGAGCTAGCGGGCTTTATAGTGCCGCCCCTCCCCTACTCCGGCCTGCTGCTGTTCGTTCTAGTCAGGTGTTCTAGCTTGTCACCTGACGTCCGCCGGAACTTCCGCCTCGAGGACCGAACTTCCGGTCGACCGTAGATGCTGAAGACACCTCCGCCGCCGCCAGCACCTCCACCGCTGCCAGCCGTCCCAGCACCTCAACCGCTGCCAGCTGCCCCAGCGCCTCCACCGCTGCCACCAGCCGCCGCCGGCACCTCCACCACCGCCAGCATCACCACCGCTGCATCTCCCCACTGTACAAGCTGGGTCAGGTACCTATTGGGAATCGGGGGGGAATGGGGGGAGGCGGCTTCTTGCACACACTGCCTGCCTCTCAGTCAAGGCCTCGGCTTTTCACTTGCATCACATTGCCTGCCTCCAGCTAGGCCACGGCTATTTTGTTTCTTCATTGGGGGGGGGCGCTCCAGTCTTGGGCCACTCAGCAGGAGGATTAAAAGGAAAAAAAAAAGAGGGTTTGCTCAATTGCACTTCATTCACCCTGGTTGGGCATGGTCTCCTGCAGAGGGGGGGGGGGGGGGTTGGTCTGTCGTCTCACCTGCCTGCCGGCCGTCCTCTCAAGCAGGCACGGCTCCCCCTCACTGGGGCCACCAGGCACCCCCAGGCCACGGCTCGTCGGGGGCTCTGGGGTACTTAGGTCAAGGGTAGGATAGAGGGATGCTATTTACATACACATGTATCATCCTACCCCCTCGGACAGGAGGGGGGGGCGTGGTGTCCAGGGTTCAGGGGGGGGGGACTCACTAGCATTCCACGGGGTCATGTGTTTCCTGATCCCTGGCTCTCATGACATGCTATCAACACTTGGGGGGTCATGTGTCGCTGCTTCTGTTTTTTTTTTTTCTCCTCTCTCTCTTTTTCTCCCTCTTCTTTCCTCCTTTGACTGATTGCCCTATTTCTCCAGGATTACGTCATGTCCTTCAATGCCGGTATCAGGTACTACTGCCAGGTTGCAGGTTCTTCCTTGTGTTTTACTTCACGGCTCCGCATTCAGGTAGTCATCACAGACGCCACTCCGGCGTTGCCTGTAGGCACTTCTAGGCCAGTCTTACGTGGTCATTGGGCCTCCACACACATCTTTAGTCACCTCGGTATGCCATATACCGGTTGTCTAGGCCCCTTCCGGTCACGCTTCAGGCACGCATCACACCTTCAGTATGTCCCCAGCGGGTGCCACCCGGTTCCAGTTGTTCCACCACTACCTTCACCACCTCCGTGACACGTAAAATACTTCATGTCATTCGTCCTACCTCATGGGCACTGTTTTGTCGCTGTTTGCACTTCAACTGTGTTGTTCCTCATCATGTGTTGTCTCCCCTGTCAAGCCCCCCCCCCCCTCCCGTAGGGTGAGTAAACTGGCTGTTAGGGTTCAGGCGCTGGCCCTATACTTCCCCTTCATAGCTGGTCCCGCGAGGCCAACTTCCCAATCTCAACACGGAGATTCTTCGCCCCTCGGGCCAAACCATAGTTAGTGCCTCGCTTCACCCGTCTTATGGGTTATAGTTAGGGCCTCACCTGTCACGGCCACACGTTTTGATTCTTTACTGTCACCGAGAGGCCAACCTCCCAGCCACCACGCTAGTGGCTCATGCCCCACGTCCAAATCATAGGTAGAGCCTCTCGCCTGCCGCTTGGCATCTAGCAGGGCCTCACCTGTCATGGGGTAGTTAAGTTTTTCACCTCAGGGCACTAGCTAGCCAGCCAGTTTTGTTCTCGGGGCTCTCGCGGTTGTTAATTGGACTTTGGTGTTCTATTTTGTTTCTTTCGACAGCGTGCCTCAAGGAGCCATCCTGGACGAAGGATCTTCCTCCCCCTCCACGCCAGCCAGACCTGGCACCCCAGTCAGATCTGGTACCCCCAGGGGTCATCGGAATCCATCCCCGCTGGGCTCCTATGTATCTTGGACCATCCCAAAGATCTCGGCGGTCCTACGCCAGAGGGGTATTCCGTTCCCGGCCACGGCTAGGAAGGCCGAACTGTTTAGAATCCTGTCGGAGTATCCGGAAGATCCTGGACTGGGCACCAGCTCTCAGGGCTGTGGATCGGCCATGCAAGGGACCCTGGACTCCATCCTGTCTTCCCTGCAGTCCATCGGCGATAGACTGACCAAACTGGAGGACGCCAGTCCAGCTCACGGGGCTCCTCCTCCTTCCTTACCGGTGCAGGCTCCCACCCCCATTAGCGAACAGGGTAGGCCCCCAGTCCCCCTCTTTCCCTCTGCTACAGTATCTCCCATCATTACCCCGGCACACATGGTCCCCCCAGCCCTCCGCAAGGATATCCCGGAGGGGAAGGACGTTAACCTGGTGGCTCTCCTTATTGCCTCCCAAGATGTGATAGAGAACAAGGTTTACAACTACGGGGATTTGTCCGTAGTGATGAAGGCCAGAGACCCCAGGCTCAATAAGAAGCTGACCATTCCTGAATTCGACCTGGCTTTCGTGATTTACAGGGATGTGTTATGTTCTGTCTACCCACATCGTCGGGAGGAGTTGGATCTTTATCTCCATAAGGTTGTGGATCTGGGCCACAAGTATGGGGGTTCTACATTTTTTGACTTTCATAAGTCAGTTTCAGCCAAAGCAGCGGCTACCTTGGCACAATTCAATGTGCGGTTCGATTGGAGCCTCTTGGACACCGAACTTTTCTGTAGGAACTTTGCAGGATTGGTGCCTCCCTCTTGCGCCACATGCTCATCCACCTCGCACTCTGCCAACCTTTGCCCCATGGAGACCAAGTCCTCCACGTCTGGGGTCCTGGGGGGGGCTGGCAGATCAGAGCAGCGTGGCCTTAGAGACAAACTGGGTCGCCCGATCATTTACTTAGGCAAGGCCCAGGTCTGCAACAATTTCAACGGGGGGGGGGGGGGGGCGTGTAGTTTCAGTGCTTGCAGGCTGCTCCATGTTTGTTCAATTTGCTTCAGGGCTCACACCAAGTCCATGTGTCCATCAAGGCTCAATCCAAAGCAATGACTGACCGGGGTCAAGATCGAGGTGCTGGCTTTTTACCTGCAGTCTCACCCGTCTACGCACCTGGTCGAGTATTTGGTACAGGGGTTCTCGGGGGGGGGGGGGTTCCACACAGGGTTGGTGTCTCTACCCACAGGGTCACTAGAATGTCCCAACCTACTATCTGCCAGGGAGGACCCGCAGTCGGTGGATCTTCTGCTCAGGAAGGAAGTTCAGGAAGGGTTCATGTTAGGCCCCTTTCCCGACCCCCCCTTCACCTCCTGGCGTACTAACCCCATTGGTATCTCCACGAGCAAATACTCAAATAAAAAGCGGTTAATCATTGACATGTCGGCTCCTCATTCCTCTACTAACCCTAGCCTGAATTCTCTTTTCCCTTCAGCTGAGTTCTCTCTCCACTATACCACCGTGGACAACGCCATCCAAGCCATTTTGGGGGCAGGTAGGGCTGCATGGCTCAGCAAGACAGACATAGCCAACGCCTTCAAGCTGTTGCCCATTCACCCCTCTTTATGGCATGTTCACGGTGTTAAGTGGAGGGAGGAATATTATTTTGCCATCAGGCTCACATTCGGGTCCAAAAGCAGCCCTAGGATTTTTGATACTTTCGCAGAGACGCTCTGCTGGCTTCTTCTGAACATCACCAGGTGCCCCACGGTTTTGCATTACCTGGATGATCGAACAGGGCAACTGCACTCCCGTCAGTTTGAGGAGCACCGTGGCCTTGTTTTCAACCTTAGGGGTCCCTCTATCACCAGGCAAGACGATTGGACCTGTCACCAGGTTAGATTTCTTGGGGATCACCTTGGATTCCATCTCCATGCAGTCCAGCCTCCCCGAGGACAAGCTTAGGCGCATTCAAGAGGTGGTAGGCAGGTTCCTTGAAGTGGGGACCTTCTCGAGGAAATATCTGCAGTCATTAATTGGGTCGTTGAATTATGCCATGCGCATCATCCCCCAGGGCAGGTCATTAATCTCCCGGTTGCTGTGTTTATTGCCAGGTCTCCCAGAGGGCGTTGTCACCCACTTGGATCCCCCAGCCAGGGCAGACCTGGCCATGTGGGTGGAGTTCCTGAAAGTTGGAACGGCATTTCTATGTTTATCCCGCCTATCTCTTCCCAGTCCCCTGTGTTTTGGACGGATGCGGCCGCTAATACTGGGTTCGCAGCCATCTTTGGGGACTTGTGGTTCAGGGATCGTTGGCCGGCTGAGTCACTTTCCTTACCCGCTTTCCGTGAGACCTCGGCGTTGTTCGAGATCTATCCTATAGTGGCGGCAGCTTTCACTTGGGGTAGGTGCTGGTCAGGGATGGCAGTCAAGTGTTTTAGCGACAATAAGGCAACCTGTGACATCATTAACAAGGGCCGGTCTTCATCCCTGACCATCATGAGGCTGATTCGCAGGCTGACTTTGTTAGCAGCCACCTTCCAGTTTTTCCTTTATTGTGAACATATCCCGGGCCACTCCAACTCAGCTGCTGACGCTCTTTCCCGGTCTAAATTACAGGTGTTCTTCAACCTCCACCCGACGGCTGACAGATGCCCCACTCGGACCCCGGAGTTCGAAGAATTAGTCCTGGACTAGCCCGGATCATGGCGCATGGTCGGGAATTGGCCCGGATGGCTCTGTCGTCAAACACCAAGAAGGCTTATGCCTGAGCCCAGTCCATCTTCCTGAGGTTTTCAGCGGAATTCGGGTTGCACGACCACTCAGTTCAGACGATGGTCGCCTTTGCAGCCTTTTGCCACCTCCAGCTGAAACTATCTGCCAGTACCATCAAGCTGTATCTGTCTGGTGTTCAACATCACGTCCTGACGTACCAGCCGAACTCGTCTCCCTTTCTCAGGGCATATCCATTAAAAAACCTTTTGAAGGGTATTGGCAAAGTGGATCGCCATACTCCGGTCAGGCGGTTGCCGATAGATGGGGAGAAATTCCGGGCTCTCTCCGATTTGTTGGATACGGCCCCTTTTGAGCCCTTCACGAATTTAATTGTCAAAACCGCCATGTACCTGGCCTTTTATGGCTTTCTCAGACCCGGGGAGTTCACGGTGGCTTCCCTATCAGAGGGTCGCTCATGCCTCCTCAAACGGGATTTGGTCAAACGGGGGAATCACTATATCTTGTCACTTCGGTGTTCTAAGACCAGGCAGGTGGAAACCCTTTGTCCATCCCTTTGTACCCATCGGGGAATAATTGGTGCCCTGTCAAGGTCCTGGACAATTACGTGGCTCAGACCCAGAGCTCTCCCAGCTACTCACCACTTTTCACGTTGCTGGGCATCCCCCTCCCCACGACTAAGTTTATATTTTATATCCGCGCTCTATGTATCAGGCTGGGTTGGGACCCTGCTGCGCACTCTGGCCACTCCTTTAGGATAGGCGCAGCGTCAGCTGCCTCCGGCAACAACACGCCAGGTCACATCATCAAAAGACTTGGTCGATGGGAATCTGATGCCTTTCAGATATACATTCCTCACCCAGAGAAGGAGTTGAGGTTAGCTTTTAGTAGGCTTGTGACATGAATTGGGTTGTTAATAAAGTGTGTTCTTGCTTCCTTTTTGCCCTCTTTATTTACAGGCCTACCCCCATACGTCGGTTCTGGCACACCAGACCGACTTTCCATACCAAGGGTATCCATCATTTTATTACCGACCACAAGTGTTGGGCCGCAGGCCGGTGTTTGTGGGAGGAGCTAGCGGGCTTTATAGCGCCGCCCCTCCCCTACTCCGGCCTGCTGCTGTTCGTTCTAGTCACCCCACCCACCCTCACCCTTTTTTCCTGACCTCTAATCTTCGGGGGGCCCTCTTTATTTACAGGCCTACCCCCTTACGTCGGTTCTGGCACACCACACCGACTTTCCATACCAAGGGTATCCATCATTTTATTACCGACCACAAGTACTATTGTAATAGAACATTGTAATATATTGTATTAGAAGTGTACTGCTGTAACAGCTGTAGAAGTTTAACATATCAGATCTTAGCTTCATATGGATAAAAAACTACAAGTCTAAAAAGAAACAATTTTGCAACATATAAAGATGCTTGGTATTTGAAAAAGTATCCCGCATGTCAGACCCAGCATGGGGAAATCTGGATGCAATGGTAAAAAGCAATACTAATTGTGCTAATGCAGAACAACCATGCATCAGCAAGACTAGAATTGCTTTTATAGTTGTATCCTGCTTTCCCAATTTATTCAGTGGTGTTCACATGAGAACTGTTCTGCTGAATCTGATGTGTAGAATGCTTTTTTATCTACCGAGTATCATTAAATAGTGTAACATTGTTACTTTTTTAGATCTCTAGATTTTCATTCATATCTACATATCTACCCGTGAGTGGAAATCTATGACATTTCTTCATTTCCCTGAGATAATTAGGAGCATCATTTTTGAGCAATCTGCAGCTGCCTGTACTGTATTATTTACCATTTGACCCTCTAAGCTCTGCATCATTTATTACTATATTAGCTGCAGATGTTAATATATACATTGGAAAAAATAGTTTCTATTTCTCTCTAATCAACTTCCTTCAGTCATCTGAAGGAAATTAGTTTGCTATGGCCCCTCTTCCCTGCACTGCAAGGGTTAAATGCTATTTTTTTCAGGGGATATGGAATAAGCAGTGATTTTTACCCCTACTTTTATTTACCTGGCAATTTGCATTCTTCTTTTACATCCCATAATGCAGGCGGGCCCCTGATGCCCTCTTGTACATTACAGAATTGTTGGTCCTGCATTGTATGTAATGACGTTATAAAGCCAGTGATCCAAAGATAGCTTATGAGAAATAACCTTATGCGGAATAGTTGTGCAGTAGCGAGGAAGGTAAATATTGCTGCTTATTCCTATCCTCCTAGAATACATAGCATTTACATTTTTCATATTTCTGGCAAATATTTTCTAGCAAACAAGGACTCTTGGTTCACACATATATTGCAATACATTATAAAATTGAGGGAGGTCGAATGGTCTTTAGCCACTTCAACACCAGGTCAATTCTGACACTTCTCACATAAATGTAAAATCTACATTTTTTTGCAAGAAGATTACTTAGAACCCCCAAGCATTATACTGTATATACAGGTGCATCTCATAAAATTAGAATATCATCAAAAAGATACTTTATTTCAGTAATATAATTCAAAAAGTGAAACTCATAAATTTTATAGATGCGTTACACACAGAGTGATAGATTTCAAGCATTTCTTTCTTTTAATTTGGATAATTATGGCTTACAGCTAGTGAAAATCCAAAATTCAGTATCTCAGAAAATTAGAATATTACATAAGACCAATTAAAAAAGGATCTTACAGAAATGTTACAGGAAATACAGAAATGTTGGTTTACTGAAAGGTTAAGTAATACTATCCCTCTTTATGAGTTACTTACACCATAATCTCTCCAATATATTTGAAATATCCTAGGTTCTGTGTTCCAAGGTACAGGTAGTAGAATGGGAATCAACATGCATTGCAGATGATTGATCTAAAAATCAAACCAAAATGTATGCTCTATTCTATGCTTAAACGTAGTGCAATATGTGATATTCCACCTCACAGATTACATAGCCACTTACATCAGAGACAGGTGATTTACACTAGGTTCCACAGAAGTCCAAAATTGTAAAGTTATGCCTCTAAAGACCTTCCAGGAAGCCAATAGTATTATATGTACCATAAAGTGTACCCCACGTCAGGACAACCACTACAACATAAAAGAAACATTCCTAATACTGAAATAGGCCCCGCCAAATGACACTCCAAGCCCCAGAATAGCAACAGCATTAAGGACTCCCACCTTGTAATCCAAATTAATCAATCAGTGGGGTCCAAATACATGTTACTGTGTCTCTCAAAAAACAGCATCTACGCAAAAAGGGAGGGGGAAGGGGGTGGTATAGCTGTAAGCCAATAGATCACCATAAGACATTCATATATAGCGACAAACACCATTGTTACTCAGATGCCACATGTTTACCCCAGTCTGTCATCCCTTCCAGTCTCGCCACCATCTCCCTGCTCCATAAAAGAGGCCACCTAAATATCCCTGCAGCGCCAATCAGGACCAGCCACGCAGAAGATGCCACCTAATGACATCATGACGAAATGTACGTTCCACCAGCCTCACTTGCGCATCGCACTTCACGTACAAGTGTCAGGTGTCAGGCCCACCAGGAAGTATCCCTGGCGGCGCGTGCGCTGGTGGCAAATAACCACCATCCCTCTGCCCCTACCCATAGGGCATAACAGGAAGGGATGGCGCTAACTGCTGTCCACAGAATTCAACTTCTCACCAGGAGAACCCAGGGGGGAGTTTGTGGGACACATATGCTCGCCCACAAACTAGAGGGATCCATTGATAATGTCGCCATAGTGTACAAATGAGTTAAAGGTAATTAAAGGTATTACAGTATATTGGAGAGATTACACTGTAAGTAATTTATAAGAAGGGGTGGTATTACATAACACGCCCCCCCTGGATACTTAGAAATACAGTATCTCACAAAAGTGAGTACAACGCTCACATTTTTGTTAAATATTTTATTATATCTTTTCATGTGACAACGCTAAAGAAATGACACTTTGCTACAATGTAAAGTAGTGGGTGTACAGCTTCTATAACAGTGTACATTTGCTGTCCCCTCAAAATAACTCAACAAACAGCCAATATTGTCTATACCACTGGCAACAAAAGTGAGTACACCCTAAGTGAAAATGTCCAAATTGGGCCCAAAGGGTCAATATTCTGTGTAGCCACCATTGTTTTCCAGCACTGCCTTAACCCTCTTGGGCTCTTCCACTCCTCCATGATGACATCACGGAGCTGGTGGATGTTAGAAACCTTGCACTCCTCCACCTTCCCTTTGAGGATGCCCCACAGATGCTCAATAGGGTTTAGGTCTGCAGACATGCTTGGCCAGTCCATCATCTTTACCCTCAGCTTCTTTAGCAAGGCAGTGGTCATCTTGGAGGTGTGTTTAGGGTCGTTATCATGTTGGAATACTGCCCTGCGGCCCAGTGTCTGAATGAAAGGGATCATGCTCTGCTTATGTATGTCACAGTACATGTTGGCATTCATGGTTCCCTCAATGAACTGTAGCTCTCCAGTGCCCTCAGCACTCATGCAGCCCCAGACCATGACACTACCACCACCATGTTTGACTGTAGGCGAGACACTCTTGTCTTTGTACTCCTCACCTGGTAGCTGCCACACAAGCTTGACACCATCTGAACCAAATAAGTTTATCTTGGTCTCATCAGACCACAGAACATGGTTCCAGTAATCCATGTCCTTAGTCTGCTTGTCTTGGGCTCTTCCACTCCTCCATGATGACATCACGGAGCTGGTGGATGTTAGAAACCTTGCGATCCTCCACCTTCCATTTGAGGATGCCCCACAGATGCTCAATAGGGTTCAGGTCTAGAGATATGCTTGGCCAATCCATCATCTTGACCCTCAGCTTCTTTAGCAAGGCAGTGGTCATCTTGGAGGTGTGTTTAGGGTCGTTATCATGTTGGAATACTGCCCTGCGGCCCAGAGTCTGAATGAAAGGGATCATGCTCTGCTTATGTATGTCACAGAACGTGTTGGCATTCATGGTTCCCTCAATGAACTGTAGCTCCCCAGTGCCGTCAGCACTAATGCAGTCCCAGACCGTGACACTACCACCACTATGTTTGACTGTAGGCGAGACACTCTTGTCTTTGTACTCCTCACCTGGTAGCCACCACACATGCTTGACACCATCTGAACCAAATAAGTTTATCTTGGTCTCATCAGACCACAGAACATGGTTCCAGTAATCCATGCCCTTAGTCTGCTTGTCTTCAGCAAACTGTTTGCAGGCTTTCTTGCGCATCATCTTTAGAAGAGGGTTCCTTCTGGGATGACAGTCATGCAGACCAATTTGATGCAGTGTGCGGCATATGGTCTGAGCACTGACCGGCTGACCCCCCACCTCTTCAACCTCTGCAGCAATGCTGGCAGCACTCATACGGTTATTTCCCAAAGACAACCTCTGGATATGAAGCTGAGCACGTGCACTCAGCTTCTTTGGTTGACCATGGCAAGGCCTGTTCTGAGTGGCACCTGTCCTGTTAAACCACTGTATGGTCTTGGCCATCGTGCTGCAGCTCAGTTTCAGGGTTTTGACAATCTTCTTATAGCCTAGGCCATCTTTATGTAGAGCATCAATTCTTTTTTTCAGATCCTCAGAGAGTTTCTTGCCATGAGGTGCCATATTGAACTTCCAGTGACCAGTATGAGAGAGTGAGTGTGATTACACCAACTTTAACCCACCTGCTCCCCATTTACACCTGAGACCTTGTAAAACGAATGACTCACATGACACGGGGGAGGGAAAATGGCTAATTGGGTTCAATTTGGACATTTTCACTTAGGGGTGTACTCACTTTTTTGGGCAGCAGTTTAGATATTAATGGCTGTGTGTTGTTATTTTGTTACAAAAATGTGAGGGGTGTACTCACTTTTGTGAGATACTGTGGAGCTGCTATGGACTATGCTCTTTGTTTGCTTTGTATATTAAATGTTATTTACTTCCGTTTACCCCATTCTTTTATTTCCCTTTGGCAGGATGACTGGGTTCTCAATGGTCTCCCCCCAGACTGGTTTTTGTGGATTATGTAACATAAATTATACTAATGATATAAGGCATATATCCACCTATTTTTTTGTTTGTTTGTTTAATGACAGTAGTGTTGTTTCCTTCATAAGTAGAAGGTCCTGAAGAAGCTACTCAGCGAAACTCATTGACCGTTGCAAGCTGAACAAGATTATCTGGCCTATATAGATTGTTATACCACATGAGTTGATTGTATTAGATTTCCATAAGGGATTTACGGGGAAACAATATATATTAAAGATATATTCCTCTTGTTGACTGTCAGGACCTGGTTCATCTGTTGGTGGTGCTGTGGTTCTCAGGGCTGCAGTTTTAGTGTCCACCAGCAGGTGTCTCCCATAAACCGTCAGTTTTCAATGATCAGCCCCACCTGGTTTCAGCTTCTAAATGGCTATATAAGGCTGCTCCCACTAGCACACATGTAATCACTTGTTTATTGCTGTTGGTGTGTGGTTTTTGTCCACTGTAAAAACATCTCACTTTAAAGATATACATATATGGTCTGGTCCTAGATTCCTTGTTTAGCTACATTTATCTGGTTATCTCTATGCTGAGTCCTGGCATTTACTTTTATAAAAGTCTTTTATATAGAACCTTTTTTAATATGTTTATAGTAATGTTTTTTATATATATATATATATATATATATATATATATACAGTAAAACCTTGGATTGCGAGCATAATTCGTTCCGGAAGCATGCTTGTAATCCAAAGCACTCTTATATCAAAGCGAATTTCCCCATAAGAAATAATGGAAACTCAGATGATTCGTTCCACAACCATTTATTCATAAGTCCTTCAGTTTATAGTCCATATAAAAAGATTATAGCATTGTGATAGGTTGCATAAAATGTCCATCCACAAATAGCCGCTTCCATAAGGGGATTAGAAGCAAAATCCAGCAGGAGCTACAGAGTATCAAAGAGAAGAGAGAAGAGAGGCACCTCTAAGTGTAGCAATATGGTTCCATTTAATGAAGGTACAACATTTAGCAACTCACATGGTTGATGAATAAAATAGGCACAGCTAAGTATGCAGGCATCCGGGGTAAAGCTGTCCACATAGACTATCTTCTGCCCCGCCAGCTGCCAGTCTGTAATCCTGAACGGGAAGACCACCCTGCAGTAAAGCGATCTGAAAGCGAAGGGCAGCATGGAAGGGATGACGTAGATGTCAGTGCGGAGGATGGTCTATGTGGACAGCTTTACCCCGGAATGCCTGCATCCTTAGATGTGCCTGTTCCAATCATCAATCATGTGAGTTGCTAAATGTTGTACCTTCATTAAATTTAACCATATTGCTACACTTAGAGGCGCCTCTCTTCTCTTTTATACTTAGCAGTGACTTGAGGCTACTTGTATATCAAGACATCGCTTGTATATCAAGTCAAAATTTATTAGAAAATTTTGCTTGTCTTGCAAAGCGCTCTTAAACCAAGTTACTCTCAAACCAAGGTTTTACTGTATATGTATATACTGTATATATATATATATATATATATATATATAGGTGAATGTCTCATGTTGTGCCTTTAAAGTCCACTAATTATCCATACAAGTATTTATTTTCTGTATTTTTTAAAGTGTTTTCTGGATGTGGCACTCCCTGAAAGCTACCCATTTTCTTTTGTGGAAATACTACATGAGTATTTATTTAAAGTGAACCCAGCTTCACTTGCCTTCACTTTGCAAAGTGAACATCAAATTTACAAAATTAACTTGTGAGGAGGTCATAGTGATGAACCAATACCACTCAGTTATAGAACCACCTACTTTTACTGTGCCTTTTGTGGGTAAAGACTTTAGGCAGCAGTATGAGAAGTATCCATCTTCAACATTGTGTTCAAGAAATAGTGACCATTTTGCTACTGCAATGCTGTTTAATGGGAGTTGTGACTAATAGTAAAAACCCCTATTAATGGCTTTGGGAAAAGGTAGACCAACATGGAAAAACCATAACAGGCCATTTGAGGAGCCTACCAAAGGGAACAAAAAACTAAATGTGGCATTGGCTTTTTGGTGCAATGTATTCAATGAGCAATTATGCCAAGTGTGATCAGGTTAAGTGTGACCCAGGTTATCGCTACATTTTCATAAATCAGTTTGCCCATTTCATGTCTCCTGGAAACCATTAATGTAAAGAAACATGAGAACTTTTATTGCTGATCTCCTGACATTAACGTTGACTGGCTATTATGCTGACACATCGAGTCACTGAACCAGATAAAGTTATTCATAGTAGTAAAGTTAAGCTTGCTATTCAAGGCTGGATGGGGGGGCTGAATGAAAAAAAAAAACACATACCTCCAACCACCCAAGAGAGATGGATGGAATAATACTTCTCACCAGGACATAGTGTTTCCAATGTGTTTGTTTGACAGAACACAATCAACCAATCTAATTGTTTTGAACAGGGATGGCCACACATGGATCAAAATTTGGTTGGTCCCTAGTGAATTGGCCAAAGTTTGATTCATCTATGGCCAGCTTAAGAGAAAGCCACATAATACTTATCTGTGTATTTGATCTGGGTTAGTGACTTAAATTACTGAAGCAAGTGGTGTATCTGGACTTTGCTAAGGCATTCGATACAGTCCCCCACAATCGCCTAATTTACAAAATAGTGTCTGCAGGCATAGATCACAAGGTTTGCATTTGGATAGAAAACTGGTTAAAGGGGTGTGTCTGGTTAAAGGGTGGTAATAAATAACGGTACTCAGACTCAGGTCAGGAGTGGTAAGTTGGGTCCCCCAAGGCTCAGTCCTGGGACCAATATTGTTCAATTTATTCATGAATAGCATTGAGAACGGGATCCCTTGCTCAATCTCAGTTTTTTGCAGATGACGCAAAATTAAGCAGGGCAATACCTTAACATCATGATGCAGAAATCTTACAGAATTACCTGAACAAAATAACAGAGTGGGCAACTACGTGGCAAATGAGGTTTAATGTGGAGAAGTCTAAGGTATTGCACTTAGGGAATAAAAACATAAACGCAAAATACATGTTTGGGGGGAACATCTGGGGGAATCAAGAATGGAGAAAGATTTGGGAGTCTTAGTAGAAGATAGGCTAAGCAATAGCATGCAATGTCAAGCTGCAGCTGCCAAAGCCGGCAGAATATTAGCATGCATAAGGAAGGGGATATATTCCAGAGATAAAACTATAATCTTACCACTTTATAAAACTCTGGTCCGACCCCATCTGGAAAATACTGTCCAGTTCTGGTCTCCAATCCTCAGAAAGGATGTGCTGGAACTGGAGAGAGTAAAAAGAAGGGCAACTAAGCTAATTAGGGGATCAGAGGACCTAAATTATGAGGAGCATTTACAAGCACTGGATTTATTCTCCCTAGAGAAGAGACGCCTGAGAGGTGACATGATAGTGATTTACAAATACCTCAACGGTGATCTCAGCATAGAAAAAAAACTATTCAGTCGCAAGGAGTGTAAGAGGACACAAGGCCATACAATGCGATTAGAGGAGAAGCGATTTAACCTTAGGCTACGTAAGGGGTGTAACGGAGCTCCAATACCCAGCCTAGGTATCTCCGCTGTATCATCCTTGGAGCTGAGGAAGTACTAAAATATCCAAGGCAAAATCCCCCCCAGTAACTGGACGACACACAGTTCTGGGAGTCAAACTAGAATGCCTTGTTTATTGAAAACATAAACACAAGGGATCTACACTCTGCCAAAACCCCTCCCTCTTCGAGCCATTCCACACACAAACACACATCCCATAATAGCTTACAAGGCAGACAGGAACAATAAGAACAATGGAATGCAGGTATTCACAATAACAAACCCCCACCCCACTGGTATGGGTCTATGAAACACTTCTACCATTTTCTAGCCATCTGCAATACATCCCCCCACATCTCCTGAGGGACACTGCTCAGAAATATGATAGTCCCAAGTGAAAGAGTTCCCACTCTTTCAACATAAACCACACTCTCAGTGTCCATTCCACCACAAGGGGTATTTTACAGTAAGGGCAATAAGATTGTGGAATTCTCTTCCACAAATGGTGGTATGTGCGGGGAGTATGGCTACTTTTAAAAGACTATTGGACATACATCTCCAAGAACAAAACATTCAGGGGGTATGGGAAATAAATATATCCACACACCACATAGGTTGAACTTGGTGGACTGTTGTCTTTTTCCAACCTCAACTACTATGTAACTATGTAAGGGCGTCAGCATAAATGCTTCTTTGAAGAATGTATTAAATCCTAACTATAGCTAATATTTTTATTTTTGGCTAGATATTTTTTTGGCAAATTTATCTCACTTTATGCCCCTGTGACCTCAGTACAAGACATTGAGAAAGTGGTTGCCACTAGAACAGAAGGCACAAACAGACAAAAAACACTCAGAAGTAAATTTCTTTTAACATGCTAAAAATATGTTTGTACTTTTGTCTCCAATGGATTCCTATCAGTTTGTATTCTAGAAGAAGGTTAGGCTAAATTCTCAAAAAAGGACACAGAAAGGCTAGCTGGGCTTGGAAAATTACATTAGTTTTCTTTTAAACTAATATTAAGTTGCCTGGCTTATCACAGTTTATAACATTTAGTAAAACAAAGGATAATTTCACTTTTTGACAATTCTGGAAAATATAAGTACTGAACAAATTTAGAATTACTTATAATGTGTGTACTCTGTAACATAATTATAATGATCTGACTATCACTAGCACAAAGAAGGTTTTTGGCATTTGTGCAGTACAAAGCCATCTGCTCTTGTTTCCACAAAGGACTATTGCTGGGTGCAACTGGACATTAAATTGTTGCTTTGTGATGTCTAGCAAGATAATTATATGACTGTTGGTGGGAATTTATTATACCTTTGAGCTGTAATGCTGGAAAAATTCCAAATAAAAAATTCTCTGAGATTAGGAAAAATGGAAAGTTTTATTTTTCAGTATTCTGCTTTAATATGAAATAGTATATGCTATAATAATGTATATTGAATTAATGCAATCACAAAATATAGCATTTTTTTCCTTAAGCACATCAGACATTTTTATAACAGAACCAGCGCCTAAAAGAAGATACTAGTCCCAAAGATAGTCCATCGAGTGTTATGATCTCTACATCAAATAAAGTGCATGTATCACAATTACGAATGTGTCCTGTTTTCTTAATTTTAATCCCACAAGGGAAGTTCCAATGTGCACTTTCCACTGGTGATGTTCTCAAAAGAGAAAAATAAACACAATATAGTGTAGTATGTTCAACCCAAAAAGCTATATCAAATCATAACTAGGGTTGAGCGAACACGGACTGTATTATTCGTGTTCGTACCGAATAATTGGATTTTTGTTACCCGAACACGGACCCGAAAACTTTACTGTATGTTCGGGTAAAAATCCGTGTTCGGTCATTTTATTTCCGGGTTTTGTATGTATTGGCGCGCTTTTCATGGCGGGCTTTCAACAGCCAATCAACAAGCGTTTAACTGGTGTGCCTTAAGCCATCCCAGCCATGCCTACAAATGTATTAGTAGCTGTGATTGGCCATCTGAAGCATGTGACCAAGTCTTTATAAGTTCGAGACCGAGAACCGCTGCGTCATTATGCTGTAGTACAGGGACAGAGCACACATCATACGTGCTTGCTGCTGATTAGGGACAGACAGGCAAAAAAATCATATTGTGTCCGAAATAGAATTGAGGGACAGGTCGGAGTGCTGCAGGCAGGGCGAGATATAGGCATTTTAGGGCGAGGCTGGAGATATTTAGGGTCAGTGTTCTACAATCGATTTTGCTGTGTGGGGGGGGGGGTTTGCAGTGTCGGCAGTGACCGATCTTATCAATCCTTTTAGGGAGAGGCTGGAGATATTTAGGGTCAGTGTTCTACTACAATCGATTTTGCAGTGTGGGGGGTGGTGTGAACACAATCTTTTTGCCCACTGAGGAGGAGGGAGAAAAGTATTTTTTATCAGTCAGTTGTGTGCAGCGTTTTTCCTTCAGTGCTGCTGTGCTGACTGTGATAATACACTGCTATGTTCACATGTGCTATTATTGAGTGATTTCAAAAGTTATACACTTTTTTCTATTCCACTATTCAATATACACCCTTGGGTTAAAAAAATTAAATTGTGGCATAGTCTGTACTAATCTAGTTAAAAATTACAAACTTAAAAGGGGAATTTTTTTTTTTCCCTCCATAGCCTGCAGCAGAGCTGACTGATATAAGACACTGCTGTTCACATGTGCTATTGATAAATCACCAATTTTATATTATATTTTCTATTCCGCTATTCAATCTACACCTTTGGGTATAAACAATTAAATTGCGGGATAGTCTGTGTCGGTACGTGTGAGATACACCTTTCCAATTTTTGGGGTGCATCTCATACTGCCGAGGATTTGAGGGTGCTGCCTGTTCCGAACTCCTCCTACTCCTCATCCTGCCTTTGGGGGTACAAAAAATAGTAATTTGGGCCTAGTCTGGGTCTCTATGTGTGAGATACATACACCTTTTGATATCACATTTTCTATTCCGCTATTCAATCTACACCTATGGGTATAAACAATTAAATTGCGGGATAGTCTGTGTCGGTACGTGTGAGATACACCTTTCCAATTTTTGGGGTGCATCTCATACTTCCGAGGATTTGAGGGTGCTGCCTGTTCCGAACTCCTCCTACTCCTCATCCTGCCCTTGGGGGTACAAAAAATAGTAATCGGGCCTAGTCTGGGTCTCTACGTGTGAGATACATACACCTTTTGATATCATATTTTCTATTCCGCTATTCAATCTAAACCTTTGGGTATAAACAATTAAATTGTGGGATAGTCTGTGTCGGTACGTGTGAGATACACCTTTCCAATTTTTGGGGCGCATCTCACACTGCTGAGGATTTGAGGGTGCTGCCTGTTCCGAACTCCTCCTACTCCTCATCCTGCCTTTGGGGGTACAAAAAATAGTAATTTGGGCCTAGTCTGGGTTTCTACGTGTGAGATACATACACCTTTTGATATCATATTTTCTATTCCGCTATTCAATCTAAACCTTTGGGTATAAACAATTAAATTGTGGGATAGTCTGTGTCGGTACGTGTGAGATACACCTTTCCAATTTTTGGGGCGCATCTCATACTGCTGAGGATTTGAGGGTGCTGCCTGTTCCGAACTCCTCCTACTCCTCATCCTGCCTTTGGGGGTACAAAAAATAGTAATTTGGGCCTAGTCTGGGTCTCTACGTGTGAGATACATACACCTTTTGATATCATATTTGGCATAGTCTGTACTAATCTAGTTAAAAATTACAAACTTAAAAGGGGAATTTTTTTTTTTCCCTCCATAGCCTGCAGCAGAGCTGACTGATATAAGACACTGCTGTTCACATGTGCTATTGATAAATCACCAATTTTATATTATATTTTCTATTCCGCTATTCAATCTACACCTTTGGGTATAAACAATTAAATTGCGGGATAGTCTGTGTCGGTACGTGTGAGATACACCTTTCCAATTTTTGGGGTGCATCTCATACTGCCGAGGATTTGAGGGTGCTGCCTGTTCCGAACTCCTCCTACTCCTCATCCTGCCTTTGGGGGTACAAAAAATAGTAATTTGGGCCTAGTCTGGGTCTCTATGTGTGAGATACATACACCTTTTGATATCATATTTTCTATTCCGCTATTCAATCTAAACCTTTGGGTATAAACAATTAAATTGTGGGATAGTCTGTGTCGGTACGTGTGAGATACACCTTTCCAATTTTTGGGGCGCATCTCATACTGCTGAGGATTTGAGGGTGCTGCCTGTTCCGAACTCCTCCTACTCCTCATCCTGCCTTTGGGGGTACAAAAAATAGTAATTTGGGCCTAGTCTGGGTCTCTACGTGTGAGATACATACACCTTTTGATATCATATTTTCTATTCCGCTATTCAATCTAAACCTTTGGGTATAAACAATTAAATTGTGGGATAGTCTGTGTCGGTACGTGTGAGATACACCTTCCCAATTTTTGGGGTGCATCTCATACTGCCGAGGATTTGAGGGTGCTGCCTGTTCCGAACTCCTCCTACTCCTCATCCTGCCTTTGGGGGTACAAAAAATAGTAATTTGGGCCTAGTCTGGGTCTCTATGTGTGAGATACATACACCTTTTGATATCATATTTTCTATTCCGCTATTCAATCTACACCTATGGGTATAAACAATTAAATTGCGGGATAGTCTGTTTCGGTACGTGTGAGATACACCTTTCCAATTTTTGGGGTGCATCTCATACTTCCGAGGATTTGAGGGTGCTGCCTGTTCCGAACTCCTCCTACTCCTTATCCTGCCTTTGGGGGTACAAAAAATAGTAATCGGGGCCTAGTCTGGGTCTCTACGTGTGAGATACATACACCTTTTGATATCATATTTTCTATTCCGCTATTCAATCTAAACCTTTGGGTATAAACAATTAAATTGTGGGATAGTCTGTGTCGGTACATGTGAGATACACCTTTCCAATTTTTGGGGCGCATCTCATACTGCTGAGGATTTGAGGGTGCTGCCTGTTCCGAACTCCTCCTACTCCTCATCCTGCCTTTGGGGGTACAAAAAATAGTAATCGGGGCCTAGTCTGGTTCTGTACGTGTGAGATACATACACCTTTTTTTTGATAATATTTTCTTTTCTGCTATTTAATCTACACCTTTGGGTAAAAACAATTAAATTGCGGGATAGTCTGTGTTGGTACGTGTGAAATACACCTTTCCAATTTTTGGGGCGCATCTCATACTGCCGAGGATTTGAGGGTGCTTCAGTCTGCCTCCTGCCTGTTCCGAACTCCTCCTACTCCTCATCCTGCCTTTAGGGTACAAAAAATAGTAATCGGGGTCTAGTTTGTGTTTGTACGTGTGAGATACACCGTTTTGTAAAACTTGTCCTATTCCGCTATTCAATATACACCCTGTCTGAGTGTAAAAAATTAAATTGCGGGATAGTCTGTATCGGTACATGTGAGATACACCTTTTTAAATTTGTTTGGCGCATCTCCTTCCACCGCCGAGGATTGCAGGGCGCTTCAGTTTGCCTCCTGTTCCCAACTCCTCCTACTCCTCTTCCTCATCCTGCCTTTAGGGTACAAAAAATAGTAATCGGGGCCTAGTTTGTGTTTGTACGTGTGAGATACACCGTTTTGTAAAATTTGTCCTATTCCGCTATTCAATATACACCCTGTTTGAGTGTAAAAAATTAAATTGCGGGATAGTCTGTATCGGTACATGTGAGATACACCCTTTTAAATTTGTTTGGCGCATCTCCTTCCACCGCCGAGGATTGCAGTGTAACGCTCCTGCATTTTTATTATAGGCTGGATTTGCAGCTCCAAAATCTCCACTCAGTAGTCATGTAGAGATGTGTTGAATACCAGATCCAACTCTCCAGGACTCATCACCGTGGGCCTGTCAGCTTCAACATACAGATATATACACACTCAATGAGATGTTCCTGGAGTGATAGGATGTATATGATAGTATGAAGGTGATGTGCTGAAGGGACAGGTGTGAACAGTGACAAGGATGGTAATCACTTGATAGGTTTTGTATAGGAGAGTTCAAGATGGTATTTAGGAATGCAGATAGGTTAGTATCGAGTATGCTAACAGGTGGTGAGGACAGCAGATGACAAATACAGGATAGACTAATCCAGTGCAAGGATAGATAGTAGTAGACAGGAGAGCTAGCAATCTATGCAGCAGTGCAGATGATAGATGGTAGTAGGCTGAAGAGCTAGCAATCTATGTAACAGTGCAGATGATAGGATAGTATAGATAGGTAGTAGCAGTCCTTAATGTGCATAGGTAGATAGTGCAATAAAGTTATGGAGGGTTCCCCTGCGGGGTACTTATCACTTGTAATGTTAGTAGTTTAGAGAGGTCCAGTAGATAAGGAATGATCCGGTAGCGAGATACAGGGATCAGTAGCGAGGTTCCGGTCTGCTCAAGGTAAAGGGAATGGCTGAAGGGTTCCGATCGAGAGACAGGCTTGAAAGCATGTGGATAACAAGGCAGGTTGAACGAACAATGTGAGTAAAACCGCCGGCGGTTGAAATAGCCGCTCTGCGGCGCTCAGCAGTGACATCATCGTTCTTAAAGGTATATGCGTACCACCTGAAGAGAAAGGTGGGACGCATTACAGAGAAAGTGGTGATTAAGGGTACCGGAGGTACCGGAATCTTACATGCAGGGCGCTTCAGTTTGCCTCCTGTTCCCAACTCCTCCTACTCCTCTTCCTCATTCTGCCTTTAGGGTACAAAAAATTGTAATCGGGGCCTAGTTTGTGTTTGTACGTGTGAGATACACCGTTTTGTAAAATTTGTCCTATTCCGCTATTCAATATACACCCTGTTTGAGTGTAAAAAATTAAATTGCGGGATAGTCTGTATCGGTACATGTGAGATACACCTTTTTAAATTTGTTTGGCGCATCTCCTTCCACCGCCAAAGATTGCAGGGCGCTTCAGTTTGCCTCCTGTTCCCAACTCCTCCTACTCCTCTTCCTCATCCTGCCTTTAGGGTACAAAAAATTGTAATCGGGGCCTAGTCTGTGTTTGTACGTGTGAGATACACTGTATTATAAAATTTTTCCTATTCCGCTATTCAATATACACCCTTTTGGGGTAAAAAACATTAAATTGCGGCATAGTTTGCATATTTGACTGTGAGATACACCCGTGCGATACTGTTGTTGTTTTGTTCCGCTATTCAATAAACACCTTTCTAGGGCAAGATCATAAATTACAGAAATATGAGGAGACCGTCAAATAGGGGCCGTGGCCTGGGTCGTGGTGCTGCTGGTAGAGCTCCTGTTGCAAGGAGAGGACGTGGTCGATCTGTGCCAGCTACACGCACAAGTGAAACACCTTCCTCAAGTGTGAGTAGGCGACAGAACCTGCAGCAGTATTTGGTAGGGCATCATGCGCCTCTAGAAGTGATGAGGCCAGAACTCGTAGAGGCGATAGTAGATTGGTTTGCTGCTGACAGTGCCTCCAGTTCCTTCACATTGTCTCCCACCCAGTCTACTGCAGAAAGGTCAGAGTTGGCACCTGCAGCCGATGTCCAACCATCTTTCACCTCACCCCCTTGCAAATCAGGCAAGCAGTCTGAGCCCCAAGTCATACAGCAGTCTCTTCTTCTTTTTGAGGACTCTGTCAGCAGGGTTTCCCAGGGCCATCCACCTAGCCCTGCCCCAGAAGTGGAAGAGATTGAGTGCAGCGATGTCCAACCACTTATTTCTCAAGATGAGTACATGCAAGGACCATCGCAGCACGTCTCCGATGATGACGAAACGCAGGTGCCAACTGCTGCAGCGTTCAGAATTGTGGAGACCGAAAAGGAGGGCAGGGGTGAAGACTGGGTGGAAGATGATGTGGAGGATGATGAGGTCCTCGACCCCACATGGAATGAAGGTCATGCAGGTGACCTGCGTAGTTTGGAGGAAGAGGCGGTGGTCGCACAGAGCCACCAGCACAGCAGAAGAGGGAGCAGGGTGCAGAAGCGGAGAGGCCGTGCCCTAGACACTACGCCTGCTACTGCCCAACGCAGCAAGGGAACGAGCGCAGCAAAGCCAGCTCAAAGGAGTTCTCTAGCGTGGAAGTTCTTCAGAAAATGTGCTGATGACAGGACACGAGTGCTTTGCACCCTGTGCAATCAGAGCCTGAAGCGAGGCATAAACCTTCTCAACCTGAGCACAACCTGCATGATCAGGCATCTAAGTGCAAAGCACGAGCTGCAGTGGAGTAGACACCTTCAAAACCAAGAAACGTCTCTGGCTCATCCTGCTTCCTCTTCTGCTGCAGTCTCGGCTGCTCCATCCACATCTGTAGTGATACCGGCACCTGCCACCCCGCAAACAGACGATCTGTCAGCAACACCACCACCTGGGTCACCAACCATCTCCACAATGTCCCGTGGAAGCGTTCAGCTTTCCATCTCCCAAACACTTGAGAGGAAGAGGAAGTACCCCCCTACCCATCCGCGATCCCTGGCCCTGAATGCCAGCATTTCAACATTCTTGGCCTTGGAAATGCTGTCATTCCGTCTGGTGGAGACGCACAGTTTTAAAAACTTATGTTGGTGGCTGTCTCACAGTACGTCGTGCCCAGCCGCCACTACTTTTCCAGGCAAGCCATCCCTTCCCTGCACAACCAAGTGGGGGAAAAAATCAGGTGTGCACTGCGCAACGCCATCTGTGGCAAGGTCCACCTAACTACCGATACGTGGACCAGTAAGCACGGTCAGGGGCGTTATATCTCCCTAACGGCACACTGGGTAAATGCAGTGGCGGATGGGCCTGAGGCGGATAGCAATTTGGCGCATGTCCTTCCACCACCGAGGATTGCAGGGCGCTTCAGTTTGCCTCCAGTTCCTAACTCCTCCTACTCCGCTTCCTCATCCTCTACCGCCTCCTCATCCGGTCAGCGTAACACCTTCACCACCAACTTCAGCACGGCCAGGGCTAAACGACAGCAGGCAGTTTTAAAACTTGCCTGTTTGGGGGAAAAACCACACACCGCGCAGGAGTTGTGGAGGAGCATGGAACAGCAGACAAATGAGTGGTTGCTGCCAGCGAGCCTCAAGCCCGGCCTGTGCGATAACGGGCGAAATCTCATAGCAGCTCTGGGCCTAGCCGGTTTGACGCACATCCCTTGCCTGGCGCATGTGCTGAATTTGGTGGTGCAGAGGTTCCTTAAAAATTATCCCGATATGTCAGAGCTGCTGCAGAAAGTGCGGGCCGTCTGTGCGCACTTTCGGCGTTCTCACCCTGCTGCTGCTCGCCTGTCAGCGCTGCAGCGTAACTTCGGCCTTCTCGCTCACCGCCTCATATGTGACGTGCCCACAAGGTGGAACTCCACCTTGCACATGCTGTGCGAGCAGCAGCAGGCCATAGTGGAGTTTCAGCTGCAGCACGCACGCGTGAGTCGCTCTGCGGAACAGCACCACTTCATCACCAATAACTGGGCCTCCATGCGAGACCTGTGTGCCTTGTTGCGCTGTTTTGAGTACTCCACCAACATGGCCAGTGCCGATGACGCCGTTGTCAGCTTAACTATCCCACTTTTATGCCTCCTTGAAAAAACAAATCGGGCGATGATGGAAGAGGATGTGGCACAGGATGAGGAGGAGGAGGAGGATGAAGAGATAACATTTCCAAGGCTTTCAGGGCAGTCATTCACAAGGGGCTCCGAGGGTGGGTTCCTGCACACACAAACGCCAGGGACACAATTGTCCAGCAGGGGCACAGTTCTGGAGGATGAGGAGGATGAGGAGGAGGAGATGGAACCATGTTCACAGCAGGGTGGCACCCAGGCCAGCTCATGGCCATCACTGGTGCGTGGCTGGGGGGATACAGAGGACACAGACGATACACCTCCCACAGAGGACAGCCTTTCGTTGCCTTTGGGCAGCCTGGCACACATGAGCGATTACATGCTGCAGTGTCTCCACAACGACCACCGAGTTGCCCACATTCTTACTTGTGCTGATTACTGGGTGGCCACGCTGCTGGATCCCCGTTACAAGGACAACATACCGTCCTTAATTCACTCACTGGAGCGCGATCGCAAGATGCGTGAGTACAAGCGCACGCTGGTAGACGCGATGCTGCTGGCATTCCCACCTGACAGCGGGGCCACAGTGGAAGCACAAGGCAGAGGAGGAGGAGGAGGAGGAGGAGGAAGAGGTCGCCAACGCAACCAGGGCACCGCCAGCACCTCAGAAGGCAGGGTTAGCATGGCCGAAATGTGGAAAAGCTTTGTCAGCACGCCACAACAAACAGCAGCACCAGCAGCTCATATGGAACGTCTTAGCAGGAGGCAGCATTTCACCAACATGGTGGAGCAATATGTGTGCACACGCCTACATGTAGTGAATGACGGGTCTGCCCCCTTCAACTTCTGGGTCTCCAAATTGGGCACATGGCCTGAGCTTGCCCTTTACGCCTTGGAGGTGCTGGCGTGCCCTGCAGCCAGTGTATTATCTGAACGGGTATTTAGCACGGCTGGGGGCGTTATCACAGACAAGCGCAGCCGCCTGTCCAGAGACAATGTGGACAAGCTCACGTTCATTAAAATGAACCAGGCATGGATCCCACGGGACTTTTCTGTACCTTGTGCAGAATAGCGATGGATACCGACCTTACCCAGCCATTGTTCTATTTTTGATCTTTCTCACTCTTTTGGGGTGTACCCTCATTTAAAATTTCTGAAAAAAAGCAGTGTTGGCTACCTCGTCCTCTTCCACCGCCGCTTCCACCTACACCGCCCATAGGTGTGCGCAGCCTATTGCATTAGGGTGTGCACCCCAAAGTTTAAATACACATGCATGTGGCTGCCTACATGTACATGGCCCCTATACATTACTCTCCCTGCTGGCAAAGTGAAATAGAGCAGAGCAGGTCCGAGGGAGATCTTTCCCATCTCCTCACTGGCAAACAGAGCGATAATGCTAATGTGCCCTAGGTGATTAGGGTGTTCCCAGGTACACCCGGCACACCCTGTGGGCACGACTATGACACCGCCACATCCACCACCACCTCAACCTCCCTCCTACTCCATATGGGCCTCGTCCTTCAGAGATGAAGAACATTGTTTTATTTTTCTGTTTTTTTTTTGTTGTTTTAAGTTATTTCCCTATCCACATTTGTTTGCAGAGCACTTGCCATGCTCTTAACTACGTTTTGCTGCCATTTGCAGCACTCTAGCCCTTTCCTTTGGTGTTTTAGAGCCATTTTAGTGCCTAAAAGTTCGGGTCCCCATTGACTTCAATGGAGTTCGGTGTCCGGGTAAAGTTCGGAAAAAGTCCGGGACACGGACCCGGACTTTTTTTCAAGTTCGGCCGAACCCGCCGAACACGGACATCCAGGTGTCCGCTCAACTCTAATCATAACACATGCGCTCACAATAAAAATAAATATTTCCATGCACTACCATATACTTCTTCCTTATATACCCTTTCCTTCAAAGTTCTTTAAACAGGCCTTTCATAAGCCACTGCACAATAATCTTGTTGCTATACACTATCTCACAAAAGTGAATACACCCCTCACATTTTTGTAAATATTTTATTATATCTTTTCATGTGACAACACTGAAGAAATGACACCTTGCTACAATGTAAAGCAGTGAGAGTACAGCTTGTATAAACAGTCAAAATAACTCAACACACAGCCATTAATGTCTAAACCGCTGACAACAACAGTGAGAACACACCTAATTGAAAATGTCCAAATTTGACTCAATTAGCCATTTTCCCTCCCCGGTGTCATGTGACTCGTTAGCGTTAAAAGGTCTCAGCTGTGAATGGGGAGCAAGTGTGTTAAATCTGGTGTTATCGCTCTCATTCTCTCATACTGGTCACTGGAAGTTCAACATGGCACCTCATGGCAAAGAACTCTCTGAGGATCAGAAAAAAAGAATTGTTGCTCTACATAAAGATGGCCTAGGCTATAGGAAGATAGCCAAGACCCTGAAACTGAGCTGCAGCATGGTGGCCAAGACCATAACAGGACAGATTCCACTCAGAACAGGCCTTGCCATGGTCGACCAAAGAAGTTGAGTGCACGTGCTCAGCATCATATTCAGAGGTTGTCAATGGAAAATAGACATATGAGTGCTGCCAGCATTGCTGCAGAGGTTGAAGGAGTGGGGGATCAGCCTGTCAGTGTTCAGACTATACACCGCACATTGCATCAAATTGGTCTGCATGGCTGTCGTCCCAGAAGGAAGCCTCTTCTTAAGATGATGCACAAAAAAGCCCGCAAACAGTTTGCTGAAGACAAGCAGACTAAGGATGTGGATTACTGGAACCATGTCCTGTGGTCTGATGAGACCAAGATAAACTTATATGATTCAGATGGTGTCAAGCGTGTGTGGCGGTAACCAGGTGAGGAGGAGTACAAAGACAAGTGTGTCTTGCCTACAGTCAAGCATGGTGGTGGGGGTGTCATGGTCTGGGGCTGCATGAGCGCTGCCGGCTCTGGGGAGTTACAGTTCATTGAGGGAACCATGAATGCCAACATGTACTGTGACATACTGAAGCAGAGCATTATCCCCTCCCTTCAGAGACTGGGCCGCAGGGCAATATTCCAACATGATAACGGCCCCAAACACACCTCCAAGCCGACCACTGCCTTGCTAAAGAAGCTAAGGGTAAAAGTGATGGACTGGCCAAGCATGTCTCCAGACTTAAACCCTAGTGAGCATCTGTGGGGCATCCTCAAAGGGAAGGTCGAGGAGCTCAAGGTCTCTAACATCCACCAGCTCCGTGATGTCTCCATGCAGGAGTGGAAGAGGACTCCAGTGGCAACCTGTGAAGCTCTGGTGAACTCCATGCCAAAGAGGGTTCAGGCAGTGCTAGAAAATAAGGGTGGCCACACAAAATATTGACACTTTGGGCCAAATTTGGACATTTTACCTTAGGGGTGTACAACATTTATTGCCAGCGGTTTAGACATGAATGGCTGTGTGTTTTTTTTGAGGGAACAGCAAATGTACACTGTTTTACAAGCTGTACACTCACTACTTTACATTGTAGCACAGTGTCATTTCTTCAGTGTTGTCACATGAAAAGATATAATAAAATATTTACAAAAATGTGAGGGGTGTACTCAATTTTGTGAGATACTGTATGATGACCTGCCATGCAGTCGGTTGGCAACAGCATGTGAAAGACCCACATCATAATAAAATGCAGACTTCTCCTTGCTCCCTATCTGGGATCTCTACCCTCAAAATCTGGGATCTCTACATCTACAAGTGTATTTTTCTTCACTGTCATGTAGCAAGGTTTCTAGGCCTGTTGCCTGATGTGGATCTGCCATTAGTACCGGAATCCTCTCCAGCCCATGTGAGCTGAGTCCCCAGGTGTGACAACTGAAGCAGTGACAACTCCGGCTTCTTTGTTTGTGGTTTTTATTATAAATTAAGGGGATGGGAGAAGGGAATGAGTGGGATACTCCTTTCGGCTTGAACTAATTACAATTGGGACTTCGATCCTGAAAATGCCTGTTGGCGCTTCCTCGGCACCAGCCGGCGCCAGCAAACGCTCACTGACTCTGAGAACACTCTGTATAACAGATGAAGTGTTGAATCCCCGCCCTGTAGTCCAGTAGATCCAAGACTGAGAACTGTAGTACTCCTGACACTGTTTCACTGTGTAAGTCTCTGAATACTTTCCCCCGCCTGGCACAGCTTGAGGTAGTATTTTGTAGAACTCCAAATAACTATCACTGTAACTGGCACACAATGTCTTTGATAACGCCCATTAAGGCGGGCGAAACGCGTCGACGCACTTCCGGGCAGCGGAGCTTTGCAGCGTCATTTCCTGTTAACCACCGTGGAACGCACGCCGGCAGCAACATGGAAATAAAGGGATTAGCTGTGCAATGCTGTTCAATACTGTTCAATGCTGATTTTTAATGACACCTTGTGAGTATTATTCTTTACTGTTTTGATTTTAATAAATCCTACGGGCTTCACTATGTATGGCTTCTTTCCTTTCATTTGAAATACATATTGGAGAGTGAGAGGAGATGAATTATTAAGGAGCCATTCTAAGAGGTGCATGTCATCCATTCATCTGTTCAAGGGATATCTCATATGCTTGGGTGGCTGCATTGATCCTGTTATCCGACTAAGGAACATCATATATGCTTAAGGCTCATTTATACTCAAAATCTGATGAGTGCATCCCCATTGGGGGTCTTTTTCCTGAAGAGCACTTGGGCACTTTTATGGATTTGAGCACCTTTTTGGCACTTTAGTTTCTTTTGAAGAAACCTTCTTTTGGACTGAACCTTAACAAATTATTTTGCACTTTATATGGTCATACTATGGACACTTAATTATTGCACTTTATTAATATATATCCAGTGATTATGAATGTACCTTTTGCTATATTATATTAATGTTTTACACCAATTTTTATAGCACTTATATATATATATATATATATATTTTTTTTTTTTACCTGTTAGCGCTGTCTATATATGTTTGAGTCCCCAGGTGTGACAACTGAAGCAGTGACAACTCCGGCATCTTTGTTTGTGGTTTTTATTATAAATTAAGGGGATGGGAGAAGGGAATGAGTGGGATACTCCTTTCGGTTCCTTGACGCCAGCCGGCGCCAGCGAACGCTCACTGACTCTGAGAACACTCTGTATAACAGATGAAGTATTGAATCCCCGCCCTGTAGTCCAGTAGATCCAAGACTGAGAACTGTAGTACTCCTGACACTGTTTCACTGTGTAAGTCTCTGAATACTTTCCCCCGCCTGGCACAGCATGAGGTAGTATTTTGTAGAACTCCAAATAACTATCACTGTAACTGGCACACGCAATACAATTCAGGGGCCAGACTGCAGGTGCCCCCTTTACTCCTTGAACTCTTCAGGGTCCACTGACTATGTACCCCCTTTACAACTTCAGGGTCCTCAACCTAGGTACCCCCTTTACAGTTAGCTGACACTGGATCCCAGAACCTCTTCCGGAGTGGACCCCTCTGATTCTAGGCAGACCCCCCTGGGGAATCCGCAGTACTCACGACCTGTGTAGGTTTTCCTGGGACTGGACCCCTCTCTCTCTCCGCAGGCTCTCAGCGCACCGGATCCCCTCAGCTCAACTCAGCACTCTCTGGACACTCAGGCGACACCCCGAGATATCCACCTTCCTCAGACAGGAGGAGAGACAGCCGAACTCTCCTTCCTGGGACTCAGCTCCCGCCAAAGACACAGTGCCACGCACTTCCCCCCAAACTTATACCCACTCCCAGAATCCCTTGCAGTGTAATCTGCCTTTTGAGGTAGTTACAAGCTGGGATGTGTCCCCTGATTGGGCTTCCCACACTGCCCTATGAGAAGCCTCTCACAGGAGCCAGTGGGGATACTTCTCCCCTCAGCAGGCACATCTGGAAGCCCTGACACCCTGACTAGATAAATCACAGGCCTGCAGTTAGGCAGACAAGGCCCACTATAGTTTTACCTAGCATCTATCTGTAGGGTGCTACACCCACATGAAAAAATATAATAAAATATTTACAAAAATCTGAGGGGTGTTCTCACTTTTGTGAGATACTGTATCTCTTTCAGGACTCCTCCTCCTCAGTGGTTCCAATGTGGAATTTTGAAATGACCCAAAACATTAAAACAGTGTGATATCGCTTTACAGTATACAGTATATATAATTAAAGTGAATAAACCTCTCACATTGGGTATTATTAAATGTGCATATCGCTATAACCAAGTGAAGATTCCACATCACTCAATGCCCTTACCAGAATTTTAAATTCATGTGTTTGTAAATCACATTGAATACTTTTCTCCTGCTTGACTCAACCATGGATGTTAATACAACCCAAAAAAGCAAAAACAATAATATGGTGTAATATCGCTTTATAAATTCATAATCAAAAAAATAAAAAGCCACTCACATAAAAGATGCAAATTAGTGCAATTATATTCCTTTAACACTGTGATGATCATACCTAGTGCGGATTCCCGTAAAGTCATTCCATGCACCTTATCAAACAAAAATGTTTGTTAATCATTTCACTTTTATTTTTAAATGTCCCCATTCATTCACTCCAGTATTCATCCAGATTGCCCATGCAAAAATTATCAATAAAAGGCCATAGTGTAATAATCTCCAGCATAAAGGACCATTTATTCAATCCCAAATGCACTTTGGAAAAAAAAAAATTGGGAAAAAAAAAATGCACTTGCAAATTAAAACAGATAAAACACATTCAGACCACTTTCAAGATGGCTGCTTCTTCACTTTTGGCGTACGTGAGTATGTCACTTTCATCGTTTAACGTCACTTTTGAGGCGATTGGTCGTGATGACTTCTTTTATCAGTTTTTTATTTGTATATGTAAAGCGGTATCACACTATTTTAGTGTTTTTGTTTTTTTGGGTCATTTCAAAATTCCATATTGGAACCACTGAGGAGGAAGAGTCCTCAAAGAGATATTCAGCAACAGAATCATTGTGCAGTGTCTTATGAAAGGCCTGTCTTAATAATTTTGAGAGTAAGGGCATATAAGGAAGGAGTATATGAGGAGGCTTAAATTTGGTGATACAGTGCACAGAAATATATATTTTTAACCAGTTAAGGACAAGGCCTATTTCTGACACTTGTTGTTTACAAGTTAAAATCGGTATTTTATGCTAGAAAATTACTTAGAACTCCCAAACATTATATATATTTTTTAACAGAGATTCTGGAGAACAAAATGGAGTTTGCTGCAATACTTTATGTCACGCCGTATTTGTCCAGCGGTCTTACAATCGCGTTTTTTTGCAAAAATACACTTTTTAACAAAAAAATAAGAAAACAGTAAAGTTAGCCCAATTTTTTAATATAATGTAAAAGTAATGTTACACCGAGTAAATTGATACCTAACATGTCATGCTTCAAAATTGCACACACTTGTGGAATAGCGACAAAGTTTGGTATTTAAAAATCTCCATAGGCGATGCTTTAACATTTTTTACAGGATATAAGTTTAGAGCTACAGATGAGGTCTAGTGCTGGATTTATTGCTCTCGCTCTAATGATCACGGCGATACCTCACATGTGTGGTTTGAACACTGTTTACATATGTGGGCATGACTTGCATTTGCATTCGCTTTTGCGCGCAAGCTCGGAGGGACTGGGCGCTTTACATTTTTTTTCTTATTTATTTTACGTTTTTTTTATTTTTTTACACTGTCCCTTTAAAAAAACATTTTTTTTATCACTTTTATTCCTATTACAAGGAATGTAAACATCCCTTGTAATAGAAACAGGCAGGACAGGTCCTCTTTAATGTGAGATCTGGGGTCAAAAAGACCTCAGATCTCACATTTAAATTTAAAAGCAATAGAAAATAAAAAAGCTATTTTTTTCATTAAAAAAAAAAAAAACATTTGGCCTTTTTATGCCATTGGGTGACGTTTGACGTCGCTCTGGTCCTCCAAGGGCATAGAGTTGAGTGGGGGGCCATCTTGCCCTCACTCGACTTCCTGCCCATCAGGCGGATTGGATAGTTTCCCCCCGCTACTGAAGGCTTCGATAAGCAGGGAAAATGACTGGAAAGCACCTCTCCCGTCGCCCATAAAAGTGACCCCGTGTCGAATCCACTGCTAGGACCACTTTTATGTAAAGGTTGACCGCTGGCCGTGTAAGAAAAGTCCGGAAATGGTTTTAATGTGAGCACATACAGTATATTATGATTTGATATAGCTCTTTGTATTGAACATATTGAACAATATTGTATTTGTTTTTTCTTTTTTGGGAACATCACCAGTGGAAAGGAGGATTAGCTTGCACATTGGAACTTCACCCATGGGATTATGATTAAAAAAACAGGACACATTGGTGATTGTGCCACTTTATTTGATGTAGAGATCATAACACTTAATGGACTATGGGCTCTGGTTCTGACTTTAATTATCTATCATTCTGCAAGGGTAGCAGATTGTATCCAGATGCTGGAGAATTAATGTTTATTTTTTATTTTTTGTCCGAGTGTGCTGATATTTTATGTTATTTTTATCAAAACTGGGATTTGCAATTCAAGGATATCTGCAGAAATGTGGTAAATACTAATGCCCATACCTAAATGAATTTCCATCCATGTACTTATATTTGCAATGTTTGTAGACCTCCATAAAGCATTATATGTGTGCTAAGCCTCCATTGTGCCCCCTGCTCAGCCAACTAGCTTGGCTGAAGTGCTTTTGCACATCCCCATAGAATAAATCTAATTGCAACTGCCATTTTTAATGTTTTTTTTTATTTTCGTAGAGAGAAATAAGCACGGGGCTGAACAACAAAGCAGAATACAAATCTAACATAGCTGTATATGTGGAGTGGGCATCTTTTGGTTTTACTTCTTCACCCTTGTCACAAGCAGGCTCCGAATTGTATTCTGGCTACTGTAATCTATGTACAGTGCTGTGAAAAATGATTTGTCCTCTTCCGGATCATTCTATTTTTTGCATATTTGTCACGCCTAAATGATTCAGATCATCAAACACATTTTAATATTACATAAAGATAACCTGAATAAATACAAAATGCAATTTTTTTGATGATTGTATTTATTAAGTGAAAAAACTGTGCAAACCTGCCTGGCCCTATGTGAAAGTAAGGAAGTAATTGCCCCCCCCCCCCCCCGCCATTGCTAAATCGGGAATAAACTGTGATTAACCACTTTTTTTCGAAAACTGGGTTAAATTTCACTTGCCACACCCAGGCCTGGTTACTGTCAGACCTCTTAAATCAAGAAATCGCTTAAATAGAAGCTGTCTGACCAAGTGAAGCACGCTAAAAGATCTCAACAAGCAACACATCATGCTGTAATCTGAAGCAATTCAAGACCCGATAAGAAACAATGTAGATGACATTTATTGGTCTGGAAAGGGTTACAAAGCCATTTCTAAGGCTTTGGGACTCCAGCGAACCACAGTGAGAGCCATTATCCACAAATGGAGAAAACTTGGAACAGCGATGAACATTCCCAAGGGTGGCCAGCCTACCAAAATTACTCCAAGAGCACAATAACTACTCATCCAGAATGTCATAAAATAATCCAGAACAACATCTAAAGAACTGCAGGCCTCACTCACCTTGATTATAGCCAATAATGTTGGGCAAATATTCTGTGGACTAATGAGACAAAAGTCGAAATTTTTGGAAGGTGTGCATCCCATTGCATCTGGCGTAAAACAAATACAGCATTTCAAAAGAACATCATATCAACAGTCAAACATGGTGGTTGTAGTCTGATAGTCTGGGGCTGCTTTTCAGCTTAAGGACCTTGATGACCCGCCATAATTGATCGAACCATGAATTCTGCGCTCTACCAGAAAATCCTGAAGGAGAGTGTCCTGCAATCAGTTTGTGACTTCAAGCTCAAGCGCACTTGGGTTATGCAGCAGGACAATGATCCGAAAACCACCAGCAAGCCTACTCTTGAATGGCTCAAAAAAAAGTAGAATTAGGGATTTGGAGTGGCCAATTGAGATTCTGTGCCATGACCTTCAACAGGCCGTTCATGCTTGAAAACCCTCTAAAGTGCCTGAATTACAACAATTCTGCAAAGGAGTGGGCCAAAATTCCTCCCAGTGATGTAAAAGACTCATTGCCAGTTATCGCAAATGCTTGACTGAAGTGGCACAACCAGTTATTAGATTTAGAGGGCAATTACTTTTTCACACAGGGTGATAACGGCTGAGCAGCTGGTGAGCCACATCGGTTGTTATCATTAGAAAGCCTACCGCCGTCTCTAAAAAACGATACCGGGGTGATACCTCTAGCTGCAAGCATCTCCTGGTACCACTATTTCTTCATGCCGAAGTATGGGAAAGTCGGTTTACGGGAAGTGTTTAACCAACAATTACATCTCTGGATATACCAGTAGATTCGTTTTCATTGAAGCTCTGTGCCAAGATGATGCCATGAAAGAAGGAAGAAACACACTTCATAGTGCAAATAATTCAGATAAAAGAAAGTTTAATAAAAATAAATGCACTTACAAACATAGATGTTGATCAAACACTTCATGACTCATTGGTCAATTTGCCCAAAACCAAAATGGCTGCAGCTAGTTCTGCATTCACAGTGGTGTGTGTCCTGGCACTTGATGGTGGTCTGTGTGGTGGTCTTATCACCAAAAGGCCTTTAGGCTATTGGTATACACACTTTACTGTCTTTTCCTGCTTTAAACTGAGAAGACAGCTTTTATTGTTCATACGTTTTTTTGTTTGTTTAATTGCTAGTCTTCATTTTTTTTAATATACTTTATATTATGCACATTTATAGGTATTGTATAATTTTTACTAGTGCTGCACTGTTGTTTTCTTATGTTTTTATTTTGTTTTCTTACTAGAATGTTTATATAGGTTTATCCTCAACTCAATTGGCAGAAAACCAGAAATAGTGGGTCATTTTTATTATAAACCGGGTAGCCAGTATTTCATTTAGAACTTGATGCTTTAAAAACAGTTTGCCAATGTTTTTATTTGTTTACTGTATTAATGAGCATTTTTTTTTCATGAAGTGAACTAGTAGAGGGGACCTTTGGGCATCCTACTAGTTTGACATATAACAATATTACATTTTTCTTTTTTTTTTTTTTGCTGAAAAGCCAAGTGCAGATCTAAGCTCTGTACTTCCTAGTCTACAACAGCAATTTAATTAAAGTGAATCTAAACCAAAGAACTAAAATGCTGTATATTATTTTTTTAGCTTCCCAATCCTTAGACATGTAGTGTACATTTTTCCCCCAGGCTTTTTTCCTTTATTTTCACTTATCATGCCAGGAACAACTGCCTGTCCTAGGGTGACGACACTCACTCGCTGTACTGTAATTATTGGGGAGCAACTTTGTCAACTCCCGACAGGGCTTTAGAACGCCTCTCTTTGCCCTCTTCTCCATGATATAAAGTAGGGGAAAATGTTATGTAGTCCACAGAGAGGCTTTGCAACATTGTTAACTGATAACAGTGCAGCACAGGCAAAATGTACAGATCTAGCTGATTAGATTTCTGGCAGGATCAACAAGTATTTTTTTTGTTCTCTCTAGTCCAGCTGGCATTTTATGTGTAGTGTGGAGAGTAAAAAAAACAGGATCTTTAAACAATGACTAGCACACATTTTGGTGGACATGGATGCATGTATTTACATGGTGTAGAGCCACCCAGAAATGAACAAATCAGTTTAAAGACATATCTTGCATAGATAAAACTCAATCATCTATGCAGTCTAAAGGCCGGTACACACAAATCTGTAGGGAAAATTCGTCCAACGACCGATCTGTCGATTTTCGGATTGTTAGTATGGTGCTTTCGACAGCCAACTCCGACTTTTCGGCTGACAAAATCCTGATGTGCAGGCTATAAAATTTTTGTCGTCCATCAAATCAACGTCCGATTTTCGTCTCATTAGTACAGATTTAGATGGAAAAAAATCTTAAGAGCAAGAATAGGCATGCTCAGAGACGAAAGAACACATACAAAGCAATCCAACACATGACATCCCTTCTGAAGTAGAATTCTGTCATACGGGAAAATTTGTATGAAAATAACCTGTTCACTTTCCACATCAGACTAGCATGCCACAAAAAACGGACGACAGATCGTTCGATAATCTGATCGTGTGTACGGGGCTTAAATGAGACCAGTTTTATCTGACAGTTTTGTTTTATCCTTCGACATTTGAAATGATGGGGTGTGACTATGTGGTTAAGTGAACCATGTAACTTTTTGAGATTTCTCTTTGCATGGAAAATAACTTTAACTATGTACCAGGTGGTCAGCGCAATATGCATTATACACATACCCATAAAGAAACTATCACTTGAAATGTTTCACAGAAAATGCTTTTTACTAATATTATTGCCAATAAGAAAGTAAAACTGGATAGTGTAGTGTTGATGCTGCACTGTTAGAATAGATCAATACTACTGTTAGTATTAAGCAATTGATGCTTTCAATTGATAGCTTCTTTTTTTATAACTCTAGTAGTAAGTAGCGGAGTCATTCATTTTTTTTTTCTTGTAAAATATATGCTCCCGCGCTACCACTGAAAGCGTATCTGAGTGATTACCTGCAGCAGGCACCAATTAGGAGGAGATACATGGATTGCCATAAAAACGTATATATATATATATATATATATATTATATCACCTTTGAAAACGTCATCTGTGACGAAACGTCGTCAGGGCACGGCGTACTGACGTCATCCGATCGCGACCAGAGAGTGCGGGCGAGCGAAGCCGTTCGGCCGGCGGCTGTATACAATTGCTCATTCCATCCTGGTTTCTGTGAGTGTTCTTGCTTTTATTTTTGGAATAAATTTTACTGTTTTATGCTATGGGAGCCTCTCTCTCTCTTTTTGAATGGTGAACATTGGGAACATCTGAGGATCAGTTGCTCGAGTCTGTTGCCGGACCCCCAACCAATTAATATCATACAAGCGTGGTTGATCTAAAGATCTGGTAAGAGGTGACCCCTACTGGTTCCTTTTCGGTACTGAATCTTGGTGTCTTATTGGAATCTGATTTTACACATTTTGATTTCGTTCACATGGTAAGAGGCTCATCTAGCTGGTGATGGTTCTACACCTATCTTTCATCATTGTTTTTTTCACTTTGGCACATCCATTATAGTCGTCTGGTAAGAGGCAACTTCAGCTGGAATTATTTATTGGTTTATATACACCTACCCTTATTTATATTTGGTAAGGGGTATTTAACACACACCATTTTCTTTAATATACACTTGCCCACTGATAATAAGAATCTTTGGTGGTGGTCTAATTTTTACACACGTTATTCTCAAGTCACATTGGTGATATTTACCTATTTGTTGGGTTTTACGCTATTGCGTATTTTACCTTTTTTTCATGATCCAATGACCATTGAGTCTACCGCTCACGTGGGCCTGGATCTTCTATCAAGGTGACAAGATTCATTGAGCATCTGCTTTTCTCTTACCTGAATCTGGTAAGCCTATACCCTTAAGGGAGTCTGGTCCAGGATTACATCTAGGATTTTGTCATCATCATTTACTATTGGGACTTTATGGACTTTACATCTCCATTTATCATATATATATATATATATTTATATATATATATATATATATATATATATATATATATATATATATATATATATAAATATATATATATATATATATGCTGTTACCTTACAGCAGTGAGGTGAGAGGCTTGAGAGCACACAGGTGTCACAATATTGGAAGTGACGCCTGTCAACTCTATTTATGGTGAAGGGTTGCACCTTTAAATTAACACATTTACCAGCACTGGTTTTACAAATAGAATTGCTATTATACAGAGAGCAGAGAGCAGGCGATGCAGCAGCTGCATAGAAAGCTACGCCCTGATCACCCATTCATCTGAACGCTGCAGACCCCCATCATATGGGATCACCTGTGGGGGCTCCACATCGCACGGATATAGCTGCACCTGGCACATCTCTCGGATCCTTTAAACTTTTCACTCATATACTTGTCAGATCTGCGATGCCAAGGGCTGAATGTGTCTGTAGTGTGGTTGATCGCTTGCTGCAAGCCTCTGGTCCAAGAATCCTCTGAGATTACACTTCAAGCATCAGGTCTGGTAGGAGGCGTTAAGATCGGTGGAGGATAATTTAATTCTTATCTGTCAGTAACTTTTGGAGTATATGAGCACTATATTCACGTCTTGGTAAGGAGTACCTATATGTGCCTGATTCACTTATCGGTGTCTATTTATTTGGCTATACATCTTACATCAGATTAAATTTATGCATATTACTTCTGGTGATCTGGTAAGATGCGCTAAGATTGGTGGTGGATTTCACAATTTGTTTGCCTGTCAGCAATCCTTTTTTATTATATGAGCACATTTCTTTGTATTTGGTAAGGAGTACCTGCTCGAGTTTGATTCACTAGTGGTGTTACTCATTGGTGAAAGCATTGCACATTTTATGTGAGTGCATCATATTTATTTATCTATTTTGCGTTGTGTGGTTTTACGCTATGGCGTTCTTTCTTTTTATCTTATGAACACCACACATCTGTATCCTCTGGGAGTTCCACAAGTGTTTCCATTGGTTAAAGGCATCAAGATTTCTGTCCTTGATTCCCTGCTAATTTAATTAGGCTTTCCGGTAAGCATAATACCATTGGGAGCCTTGAAGTGATCACCTCTTGTTTCTACACATCACCGTTTGTTTTTGGACTTATTTATGGACATTCATTTGTCACAATATTGAACTTTTCAGCGCAACTTTTTTTATATTTACTTTGTTTTTGGGTGCGGTCACACTTGAAGTTGCTGCTTTTTGTTTTGTTTCCCATTAGCGCGGTTACTACATTTACTTTTTATTATACATTTGTTGCATGTTTTCTATGTCATTGGAGATTCCAGTGGTAGTCGGTTAAAGGAGTGCCCAAAATCAGTAATAAGAATCCCACTTGGATCAAAAGATCGTCGTTTTATTGGTAGCAGAACATGTCACTGGAGAAGAATTATATTTTTTTCTATCGCAGTAATGCAGTCATATTTGCACTGATGAGTAATTATGGATGATCGAACTTTTCAAAAGTTCGGTTCGGCCAGAACATCCGAACTTCCCGAAAGTTCGGCCCGGATTTCAGAACCCCATTGAAATCAATGGGACCCGAACTTCGGTAATCAAAAAACACCATTTTGAAGCCCTAAACCCCAATAAATGCCCCTAAAAAGTGCCTAGGGTTCTGGGTCATACCCCAGGGACTTTTAATCACACAAAAAAAAGTTCTTAAAAATTGTCGATTTTGAAAGAGAGCCAATTATTGAAAAAATAAAAAAAAAATAGAAATGTCTTTGGATTTAGTATCTGGGGGGTCTAAAAAGTGTACCTGTGAAGTTTCAGCTCTGTAGCATGTCCAGAACCATAAAAAAAAGATCGTTTGTATTATGTCACTTATAGAACAGGGATATGGCTTCGCTATTTTCACACCTTGCCGGTTTAGTAGCAGGTGTTTTTTTGGGCATTTTTTTGGGGTCTTTTGAGGCAGGCAAAACATCTGAACTTGTGTATAGGGGTATATATATATATATACACATACTTATATGTATATATATACACCTAGACATATATAGGTGTGATAGTAGCAGAAATATATGCTTGTGCTAATGAAATAATTAACACTAATATGGCTCCGCTCCTATAACACCTATATATGTGTAAGTGTAAAATACATATAAGTATGTGTGTATATATACCACTATACACAAGTTCAGATGTTTTGCCTGCCTCCAAAAACCCCCAAAAAATGCCTGCAACAACACACCTGGGCTTTTTTTTTTTGGCGCTAGCGTTTTTTTGGGCATTTTTTGGGCGTCTTTGGAAGCAGGCAAAACATCTGAACTTGTGTATACGGGTATATATATATATATAGACACATACTTATATGTATATATACACCTAGACATATATAGATGTGATAGTAGCAGAAATATATGCTTGCGCTAATGAAATAATTAACACTAATATGGCTCCGCTCCTATAACACCTATATATGTGTAAGTGTAAAATACATATAAGTATGTGTGTATATATACCACTGTACACAAGTTCAAATGTTTTGCCTGCCTCCAAAAACCCCAAAAAATGCCTGAAACAACACACCTGGGCTTTTTTTTTTTTGGCGCTAGCATTTTTTTGGGCATTTTTTGGGCGTCTTTGGAAGCAGGCAAAACATCTGAACTTGTGTATACGGGTATATATACACACATACTTATATGTATATATACACCTAGACATATATAGGTGTGATAGTAGCAGAAATATATGCTTGCGCTAATGAAATAATTAACACTAATATGGCTCCGCTCCTATAACACCTATATATGTGTAAGTGTAAAATACATATAAGTATGTGTGTATATATACCACTATACACAAGTTCAGATGTTTTGCCTGCCTCCAAAAACCCCCAAAAAATGCCTGCAACAACACACCTGGGTGTTTTTTTTTTGGCGCTAGCGTTTTTTTGGGCATTTTTTGGGTTCTTTGGAGGCAGGCAAAACATCTGAACTTGTGTATAGGGGTTTATATATATATACACATACTTATATGTATATATACACCTAGACATATATAGGTGTGATAGTAGCAGAAATATATGCTTGCGCTAATGAAATAATTAACACTAATATGGCTCCGCTCCTGTAACACCTATATATGTGTAAGTGTAAAATACATATAAGTATGTGTGTATATATACCACTGTACACAAGTTCAGTGTTTTGCCTGCCTCCAAAAACCCCCAAAAATGCCTGAAACAACACACCTGGGCTTTTTTTTTTTGGCGCTAGCATTTTTTTGGGCATTTTTTGGGCGTCTTTGGAAGCAGGCAAAACATCTGAACTTGTGTATACGGGTATATATACACACATACTTATATGTATATATACCCCTCGACATATATAGGTGTGATAGTAGCAGAAATATATGCTTGCGCTAATGAAATAATTAACACTAATATGGCTCCGCTCCTATAACACCTATATATGTGTAAGTGTAAAATACATATAAGTATGTGTGTATATATACCACTATACACAAGTTCAGATGTTTTGCCTGCCTCCAAAAACCCCCCAAAAAAATGCCTGCAAAAACACACCTGGGTGTTTTTTTTTGGCGCTAGCGTTTTTTTGGGCCTTTTTTTTGGGTTCTTTGGAGGCAAGCAAAACATCTGAACTTCTGTATAGGGGTATATATACACACACACACTTATATGTATTTTACACATACACATATATAGGTGTGATAGGAGCGTAACTATATTGGTGTTAATTATTTCACTAGCGCAAGTAGTGTTTTCTGCTCCTTTCACACCTAAATAATGTGCAGGTGTATATATACAGACATGTGTGTGTGTGTGTGTGTATATATACCCCAATACACAAGTTTAGATGTCATGCCTGACTCCAAACTTGTCCTCAAAAAATCCCTATAAACGCCTGCAACCAAAAAGCAGGCTGACAGGCGAGAAGCCATATTAGTGCTCCGAATGTGACTTAAGAGAAACTATCTTTTCTCTATAGAGGTGACCCTGATATGGAAGGGTTTGGTCACCCTGGCATAGCAGTCAGTGTCAGTTCACCCTACACTACATTACAGTCACCCTGGCACTTAACACTTTCCCTACAGAAACTAAATTTTTGCATCTAACTAATGTGTAAAAGAGCACCCTAACTACACTAGATATCCCTTTCCTCACACTAATAAATGCTAAATGACACCTTTAAAGTAAAATTAACAGAACTGCTTCCACTCTCTTCCATGTCCCTGTATTACAATGCTAGGAATTTGGCGGGGGCTATCTTATATACTGGGGGGCGTATTCACTAATGATTGGCCTAGGGACCCCCTAGTCACTCCAATCACATTCCTAGCATTCTCCTGCCCCCTCAATTGGCTTTTACTAATGGTTCTGGTCCAATCACAGGCTTTTAAAGCCCATTCCCTGGCCCATTGCATTTTGGTCGGTTCTGGTTGCCGAATTCCGAACTTTTTCAGCAAAAAGTTCTAAATTCGGCCGAACCTCGAACAGCCAATGTTTGGGTCGAACCAATGGTCGACCCGAACCGTTTGATCATCCCTAATGAGTATATCTGCTGGTATTTTAATAGTGGACTTATATGCACTTCACCAGTGACCGATTGTATGTTCAATTTGTTTTGTACATTATCCGTAATGTTTTAGCACTGTATGTCACAAGTATTAATAATTTTTAGCACCAGTATTGATTGATATATGCATCAATTGCTTAATATTAGCAGTCGTATTGATCTATACCAACAGTGCAGCACCAACACTACACTATCTATATACTTTGTTAGCCACGGATTAGCTATTTGGTCCCTGCTGCATGTAATCACTCAGATACGCTTTCAGTGGTAGCGCGGGAGCACATATTTTACAAGAAAATAAAATGAATGACTCCGTTACTTACTACTAGAGTTATAAAAAAGAAACTAAAAGCATATAGAGTGTGAAGCAAGCTATTGAACACTGGAATAATATCACATTATATGGAATCGAAAGAGCACTAATGGCCATGAAGAAAACATTTTTCAAGAAAAAAGCACCAGTAAACAGAATAACAAAAAATTAAGCCAATTTCGAAAATGTTTTCATGCAAAGGCCTTAGCTGGACAAGTTTTTTTTCAGCCAAGAGACTTCACTTGCAGTTGACAAAGAATACTCTGCCCTATTCTCTCTGACAGTAAGTGAACACATGGTTCTGTAGAATTGCTCCAGTGAACTTGTTAAGAGTTATGCTAGAATGTGTCCTCAAAAAAGTAGCCATCCCTCTCCACAAAGTTATGGAGGACCTTGGTCGCTCTGAGGACGATAATAGCATTTTCAGTAGTCATATCTGCCATTTGTCTGCAGGGATAACAAACATGCACTCACCCATTCTAGGGGCATGACGCAGTCTGTAGTTGAATATGCACTTTCAATGGCTTAGTTCCCTCTGGAAATAAGAGTGCATTAATTATTCAACCAGCAAAAATGCCTCATTGTACATAAAGAAAAAGGGTATGCTGGCTGGGTTGTTCCATGTCCATGTTCGGGAATATTGAGTTCATTATTCCCCAACCGCTATCCATTTTTAGAAGGGCTAAAATGTATATAAACCCAAAACCAAATATGTAATATGTTGCAGCTTACTAGTCTTTGGTGTAGCGGCTGCATTGATTTTCTTTTTTCAAGCTTATTTTGCTCAGCTGATATGGACTACAAATATGTCTGTATTCCTAAATTCTACTGCATAAGAGTCAGGGCAATTGGTAGATTACAGAAGTGACAAGGACACAACATTTCTGACAAGATCATCAGGTATTATCTGTATTTCCTGATAATGTTCTTGGCTTGAGAAAAAAGAAAACAAATGCAGCCATCACAGCTATAGACTGTAAGCTGCAATATACAGTATTACATTTTTGTTTGTGGGTTTAATTATCCTTTATAAATAAAGTAATAATTTATCCTGATGTCCTTTTAATTTATCGGTCCTTAAAGCGGTATTCCAGCCTCCCCCTCCAAAAATTAAAAGTCAGCAGCTACATATACTATAACTGCTGACTTTTAATATTAGGACACTTACCTGTCCTGGAGTCCAGCGATGTTGGCACCGCAGCCGATGTTTCCATCGGCTGTCGGGTGCTGCCCACGCCATTGCCAGTAAGGGAATCCTGCAGTGAAGCCTTGCAGCTCCACAGGCGGATGCCTACTGTGCATGCACGAAGCATGCTGCGCATTCGGATTGGCTCGGCGGAGGTGGCCAAACTTTAGAGGGATGGCACTGCGGCCCTTCCCCCATGAAAGGTGCCAAATGTGGCACTGGAGGGGGGGAGGAAGCAAATGAGCAGAAGTTCCACTTTTGGGTGGAACTCCGCTTTAACCGCTTGCCGACTGCGCACAGTATATTTACTGCGGCAGTCAGTCCCGGCCAGGCAGAGTGACGTAGATCTACGTCGCTAGCCTGTCACCGGGTTTTGAGCCGAGTGCCCGCCTCGGCTCGTTCACAGAGGTGTCCGGGCGTGTGACCGGCGGACCCGATGTCCGCCGGTCACACTACGATCGTCGGTAGAGCGGGAGAAAGGCAGGCGGCTTATGTAAACAAGCCGCCTGTCATTCTCCCCTGTGTAAAAATGGAGATCAGACGGTTCTACTATGTAGAACAGTTGATCTCTGTTTTTACAATAGGAGACCTGTCCCACTACAGTTAGAAACACGCCCCTAGGACACACTTAACCCCTCCCTCTCCAATACAGTTAACCCCTTCCCTGTCAGTGTCATTTTTACAGTAACAGTGCATATGTATAGCACTGATTACTGCAGTAATGTCACTGGTACCCCCAAAAGTGTCAAAAATGTCAGTCAAGGGTCCGATCTGTCCGCCACAATGTCACAGTACCGCAAAAAAAAATCGCAGATCGCCGCCATTACTCATTAAAAAAAAAACACCAAAAATGACAGAAATCTTTCCCTTAGTTAGTAAACTTGAAAAAACTTGATTTGAACATTTTTTTATTGGGAATGTTTTATAGGAGAAAAGTAAAAAATTATTGTTTTTTTTTTTTTTTCAGAATTTTCGCTTTTTTTTTGTTTATAGTGCAACAAATAAAAATCACAGAGGTGATCAAATACCATCAAAAGCTCTATTTGTGGAAAAAAAAGTACATCAATTTTAGGGTACAGCGTCGCACAACCGCGCAATTGTCAGTTAAAGAAATGCAGTGCCGTATTGCAAAAAATGGCCTGGTCAATAAGGGGGTAAATCCTTCCGGTCCAGAAGTGATTAAAGAACCAATGAAAAGTCCACAAGTGTATCAGGAATTGTAGAAACTTTGTATTTGTAGAACACAGCACAAACCTCTAAACTTGTCAGCAAAAGAACCCACCACAGAAGACCACCACAGTGAATAGGTGGGGGCTTACCAGATTCTATTGATCCTCACAAGGAGAGGTCTCAATACGCATCATATCAATCAACACACAGCCTCACGGTCACTCCGGTTGTCCTGACAGGTTACTTCAGTATGTCACACCAATCAAAGTATTGTGAGGCTCCACACAGGCAATTCGGAAAAAAAATTATAAAAGGAGACAAAGAACACCTTCCATAGTGTAAAACTGTTTACACGATAGCATTAAATACAATTGAATGCACTTACAAATTGTAGAAATAGTACAAGCCATAAAATATTAATGTGGAGTCTTTTTCCCCAAAACAGATATGGCTGCGGCAGGGTCGCGCATGTGCTGTGGCGTGTGTTCTGGCTCCTCCCTAAGCGTTTTGTCATATGTGTTACCATGTACAGTATCTCACAAAAGTAAATATTTTATTACAACACTGAAGAAATGATACTTTGCTACAATGTAAAGTAGTGAATGTATAACTTGTATAACAGTGTAAATTTGCTGTCCCCTCAAAATAACTCAACACACAGCCAATAATGTCTAAACCGCTGGCAACAAAAGTGAGTACACCCCTAAGTCAAAATGCCAATTAGCCATTTTCCCTGTCATGTGACTTGTTAGTATTACAAGGTCTCAGGTGTGAATGGGGAGCAGGTTTGTTAAATATTATCGCGATCACTCTCTCATGCTGGTCACTGGAAGTTCAACATGGCACCTCATGGCAAAGAACTCTCTAAGAATCTGAAAAAACAATTGTCGCTCTACATAAAGATGACCCAGCTTATAAGGAAATTGCCAAGACCCTGAAACTGAGCTGCAGCACAGTGACCAAGACCATGCAGCGGTTTAATAGGACAGGTTCCACTCAGAACAGGCCTCGCCATGGTTGACCAAAGCAGTTGAGTGCATGTGCTTAGCGTCATATCCAGAGGTTGTCTTTGGGAAAAAGACATATGTGTGCTGCCAGCATTGCTGCAGATGTTGAAGGGGTGGGGTATCAGCCTGTCAGTGCTCAGACCAAACGTCGCACAATGCATCAAATTGGTCTGCATTGCTGTCATCCCAGATGGAAGCCTCTTCTAAAGATGGTGTCAGCGAGTCTGTGGTAGTGAGCCCTTATAGATCCCCAGCTCAGATTCCCCAGGGCGCGGAGTCTAAGCTCCAGCCTGCTTCTTCACCAGGACCCTTGATGGTGGGGATGTTCTTGCAGCAGACTGAAACCAGGTCGCGGCCCCCAGGTAGGCCCAGCTGAGGATGTGGAGACCGCTGGCGTGTGCAGAGTAAACAGGAGACTATAAGGATATCCAAGAGACAAGCCGAGGTCAGGACAGGCAGCAGACGAACATAGACGGAGAAATGAAGCCGGGTCAGTACACAGGAAATCAGATACAATAGCCAAGGGATACATGGATGGGAGCTCAGAGAACAGTGATGTTGCTCAAGCAAGGAGCAGTGCACTGAGCATGTGTATACAGTGCCTTGCGAAAGTATTCGGCCCCCTTGAACTTTTCGACCTTTTGCCACATTTCAGGCTTCAAACATAAAGATATAAAACTGTATTTTTTTGTGAAGAATCAACAACAAGTGGGACACAATCATGAAGTGGAACGAAATTTATTGGATATTTCAAACTTTTTTAACTAATAAAAAACTGAAAAATTGGGCGTGCAAAATTATTTAGCCCCCTTAAGTTAATACGTTGTACCACCACCTTTTGCTGCGATTACAGCTGTAAGTCGCTTGGGGTATGTCTCTATCAGTTTTGCACATCGAGAGACTGAAATTTTTGCCCATTCCTCCTTGCAAAACAGCTCGAGCTCAGTGAGGTTGGATGGAGAGCGTTTGTAAACAGCAGTTTTCAGTTTTTTCCACAGATTCTCGATTGGATTCAGGTCTGGACTTTGACTTGGCCATTCTAACACCTGGATATGTTTATTTGTGAACCATTCCATTGTAGATTTTTCTTTATGTTTTGGATCATTGTCTTGTTGGAAGACAAATCTCTGTCCCAGTCTCAGGTTGTTTGCAGACTCCATCAGGTTTTCTTCCAGAATGGTCCTGTATTTGGCTCCATCCATCTTCCCATCAATTTTAACCATCTTCCCTGTCCCTGTTGAAGAAAAGCAGGCCCAAACCATGATGCTGCCACCACCATGTTTGACAGTGGGGTTGGTGTGTTCAGGGTGATGAGCTGTGTTGCTTTTACGCCAAACAAAAAGTTTTGCATCATTGTTTTAAAAAAGTTCGATTTTGGTTTCATCTGACCATAGCACCTTCTTCCACATGTTTGGTGTGTCTCCCAGGTGGCTTGTGGCAAACTTTAAACGACACTTTTTATGGATATCTTTAAGAAATGGCTTTCTTCTTGCCACTCTTCCATAAAGGCCAGATTTGTGCAGTATACGACTGATTGTTGTCCTATGGACAGAGTCTCCCACCTCAGCTATAGATCTCTGCAGTTCATCCAGAGTGATCATGGGCCTCTTGGCTGCATCTCTGATCAGTCTTCTCCTTGTATGAACTGAAAGTTTAGAGGGACGGCCAGGTCTTAGTAGATTTGCAGTGGTCTGATACTCCTTCCATTTCAATCTTATCGCTTGCACAGTGCTGCTTGGGATGTTTAAAGCTTGGGAAATCTTTTTGTATCCAAATCCAGGTTTAAACTTCTCCACAACAGTATCTCGAACCTGCCTGGTGTGTTCCTTGTTCTTCATGATGCTCTCTGCGCTTTAAGCGGACCTCTGAGACTATCACAGTGCCGGTGCATTTATACGGAGACTTGATTACACACAGGTGGATTCTATTTATCATCATTAGTCATTCTGGTCAACATTGGATCATTCAGAGATCCTCACTGAACTTCTGGAGACAGTTTGCTGCACTGAAAGTAAAGGGGCTGAATAATTTTGCACGCCCAATTTTTCAGTTTTTTATTTGTTAAAAAAGTTTGAAATATCCAATAAATTTCGTTCCACTTCATGATTGTGTCCCACTTGTTGCTGATTCTTCACAAAAAATTACAGTTTTATATCTTTATGTTTGAAGCCTGAAATGTGGCAAAAGGTCTCAAAGTTCAAGGGGGCCGAATACTTTCGCAAGGCACTGTATATATATATATATATATATATATATATATATATATATATATGTATGTATACTTTAACTTATTTATAGTTATTTATTATATTATAATTTATAATTTTGTGTTTCAAACTTCATCATACCCGAGATGTTATAAAGAAGAACGCACAGTAAAAAAAAAATCATATGTTAATAGTTGGTTTGGGCTGCTCGTCCTTAAGAATTACTAGCAAAATAATTGTACCGCTTTCAGCACCTAAAATCGGAAAGAATCATACCGCCAGGGAGGTTAATATGTCTCCTGCTGGGTCATTTTATCTTTGATCGTCATCTACCTAGAGGAACACACTGGAGTTTAAAGAACAGGGGAATCCCAGCCTATGAGGGCAAACAGTGTTTTTTTGACCTACAGTACCTGTAAAAAGGGGTCAGTTATTTCTGGTGAGTTTACATTCACACTTTTGGGCACAAAAGGTGAAGAAACAAAATGTTGGTGTTAAAGAAATGTTGGTGTTGGGATTTTATCACAATGTACTTTTAACTATGTAATTTAATTTACTTTTATATACTTTTTTTACTTGCCTATGTTTTATATGGGTATATTTGTTTATTACTAGTCAGCGCCTACCTTCGTGATTTTCTATTTACACCACAGGTGGATCTATTCCATTTAAAGGTGCAGCTGTTCTCTCGTTGTAAATAATTTGAAGGTGCCTTACACTGGAAAATATATTTTGCTCATGGTTTGTTACCTGGCTGGAGTATGGGTGTGTACAGTATGTGAACATCTGAAAAAGCCTGTATTCTTCACAGTGTGCAGATTTTCATTGTTAGTCCTGGTGACTACACAGATGAGAAATGCGTTCTGTGATCATCGGATGAATGTTTCTGAATAAGTATGGATTTTTGGGCCTAAAATCTCCATTCTGCATGTGATTCTTGACACTGTCTTCTTCTCCATAAACCCAACCCTCATGCGTCACATTATGTTGTATGTCTTTGTATGTCTGCTCACAGTATATTTGTTGCATTTTTTCCCCCCTTAGTTTGTATAGCAGTTTTACACTTTCTTTGGTTATTGAAACTGACATAAAAAAGGCAATGATGGGAAATGACTAAGACTGGAGGAGAAAGAATCTGGAGCAGCTGTTAATGGCAACCAATTAGCTTCTAGCTTTCCTCTCCAAAGTTTAAAGGGTTTGTTCCCCTTTACCCAAAAACTATCAATGCAGGTAAGGGGTGTCTTTAGAAAAAAAACTGTGCAGCTCTGTATAAAGGTGGATACTGCCTTTGCTATAGATGTAGGCTTTTTACGCACCTCCAAAAGTCTGGCCTAAAAAACTCCCGGAAATGGCATCATCCCACTGTGTCTCTGCCGCCACTGTGAAGATTTCCCTTATTTTGTGTCCCAAAAATATGGTAGGTAGCAAGAAAAAGTCTCGGGGAAAAAATCCTACCTTTTTCAGCTTTTGTCATCTTTTGCCAGCTTTCAGTGGAATAGGCATTCCTATTTGGAGATTTACCCTCCCCTCTCATTCTGGTCAAACTGAGTTTTCCCTCATTCACAGGTTTCATTTTAAGGGATCAGTATCTTAAAAAACATTGTATTTAGAAATGTTAGCGGGGCGTGGCTTGGACATGGCGGTGTGAGGATGCTTCATCTTGGTGCTCCCACTCTCCAGCCTCCTTCTTTGGCCATTATCTGCTATTTATCGCTGCTATGAGTGTCCGCAAGAAAAGGAGAACCAAGCCTGCTACAGCCTCTTCCTCAGGCCGCCTCAGTGACTCCACTCCGTGCCTTTTTTCCAGATTCCTCTAGCCCTACGCCGAGAGCCCTGACCCTGACGCCGGGTGGTGGACTAGGCCCGGCAGCTACCTCCTCATCTGCACAAGGCTCCGCACCGCTCCCGGTCGCTTACCACATGGTTACCACAAGCTCATTTACGGCTTCCCAGCCCTCTCCGCTGTTCAGCTGGGAGACACTCAGGACATCTGGGCCCTCCTCAGGGCCCTTCCCACGAAAGCGGACATGGAGACGATTGTGGCCCAGGTAGCGGAGCAGCACAGGAGGGACTTTCAACGTTTGGGCGGTGAGGTGGCCTCCTTGGAGGGGCGCGTAGCGACGGGTGAATCAGTGGTCAGCGACCTGCAAACCAGAATCATCCGACTGGAACAGACCCAGACCACACATAGTGAGGCCCTCGCCAACCATCAATTAAGGATGGAGGACATCGAGAACCGGAGCCGCCACAATAACCTGCGGCTCCAGGGCTTACCTGAAGCTACTGGGCCGGAGGACCTTGCAGAGGCTGTGAGAGCTGTTCTCTCCCGTATACTCCCACCGGACCCTCTGACCGACTTTGAATTTGACCGGATCCATTGGGCCCTAGGTGCACAAACCACTGATCCAGCTAGGCCCAGGGACGTCATCTGCCGCCTCCATAGGTATACGCTGAAAGAGCGGGTGCTCCGGGAGGCCTGGTCCAAGGGCCCTATCGATTTTGATGGCGCTCTCATCCAGATATTCCACGACATGGCTAGGGGTACACTGCAGCGCCGGGCGATGCTGAAGCCATTGTTGGAAAAGCTCCGGGCACCTGAGATCACCTATAGATCGGGATTCCCCCTACAACTGACTTTGAGGAAAAATAGCTCGTCTTTTGTGCTCCGTAAGCATGCGGACCTACCGGCTTTGTGCGACTTCTTGGGCATAGCACAGATGGAGCTCCCAGACTGGCTGGCCCTGCTTCCAGACCGCGACCCGCGCCAGGGTCCCCGCAGATTGAATCATCAGCTACCTCGCAGACAACACCGGCTGAACCAGGGACCACCGCCAAGATTGCAAAGCCCGGAGATTGCTGCCCCTGAAACTTGATGCAATGGTTTGTGAGTATGGCCCCCTTCCCTGACTTTTGCCCTTTCCTCACGTCCCTGTCCCTGATGGCTCCCGCTGGCCCACTAACACTCACCTTCTGACTGTTGCTATCCTCGGTACCCCCCCCCCCCCATGGCCCTGCACCCCCCTTGCTTCTACTTGCCTGTTGCCGCACAGCTCTCTCCATCTTGTGCTGGGACAATGTCTTCACTCCATGCCTCCCGTATTTGTACCTTGAACGATCCAGGATTCTGCTGCTTTATGAATGCCCCCCTGCCGCTGGATGCCGTAGCGGACTGTGACTGCTTGCTTTCCCGCTTGACTATGCTTCCTGGTTGCCCTCTTTCTGCCCTACGCTCCATCTGATGTACGCTGCCGGAGCTCAGGAGGGGGGGGGGGTATATTGGTGTATTTTGGGGGTCTAGCTCAGGAATGGGACATGGCAGGGTGCTCTTTAATGTTTTTCATGCCCAGGACTGTAGCTTTGAATTGTCTGCTTCTGGGGGGAATGGCGCCTACTGTCATGGCGGCACAGTATTGGCTAACACGCTCTGCGGCTCTCCCACTCGAGCAAAAGGCTGGGGCACGGCTCCGCCAGATATGGTTATCCCCTTCACCCTTCTGCTACTAACACCTAGTGGATGCGGCTTGACGAGACGCAGTGGCGGAATAGGGAGGGAGTGGGGGGGGGTCCTAGCTCTCCGGGCGAGTCCTCTTTTGTGGTCTTCGCGTAGACATATGGCGAGCCACCCCCCTTGCCTTCATCCGGGGAATGCCCGGCGCTTGAGTGGAAGTCTGCAGCACCATGTCTTACCGGGGTTAGGTCTTAATGCTACCTATAGCACACATTTCCAGGCTTAGAAATGTTAGCGGGTGTGGCAATGCTTGTGCTGGGTATTTTGCAATACTCAGTTTCTTGCTAAAACAATAATGTATGTCTCTTAGTAATAAAATATGTGCTATATATAAAACATATGCCAATAATCAAAAGCAAATCACAAAAATTCAATGCATAAAAACAAATGATTTAAACTGACAATGGTGACATGTGCATACAACCAATATAATAAAAACTTTCAGTTTAAAAACAATAATAGTGGCATGTTCATACACACAATATAGTAAAAGTCCTTCAGTTTGGAATTGCACAAAAATCATAAAAAACTCAAAATGATCAAAAAATGTGCTATCACAAATTCTCTAATATTCATGCCGGTGTCTTCTCTCCTGCTACACCTTGTGTACCACACTCACCGGATAGCTCTCCCCTACAGGGGGTATCCAGCATTCACAGGACCAGTGGCACAGGAGTGGATCTCCTCTCTGTAATAGATGGCTTAGACTCTATGTCCTCAAGCACTGTCAGTCATCTAGTACACAGAGGAGATAACATACAGCCACTGGTGCTGTAAATGCTGGATACCCCCTGGTGGGGAGAGCTTTCCAGTGAGTGTGGTACACACAAGTGAAGACACAGGCACGAATATTAGAGAATTTGTGATAGCACATTTTTTGAACTTTTTGAGTTTTTATGATTTTTGTGCAATACCAAACTGAAGGACTTTTACTATATTGTGTGTATGCACACGCCACTTTTGCACTATTATTGGTTCAAACTGAAAGTTTTTATTGTATTGGTTGTATGCACATGTCATTTTTTTACTTGTTTACAATTACTTGTTTTTATGCATTTAATTTTTGTGATTTGCTTTTGATTATTGGCCTATGTTTTATATATATGTAGCACCCTCCTAGGTAGGTGCTAGGAAAATGTATATGTGGCCCTGTCTGATTATCAGGGGGGCCTGAATTGTTGTCACATGTTTCCAGGTGTGTCTATTGAGTCTGGGGAGTCTCCCCACTATGTCCAATGAGGGATCTCGTTGGCCAATGAAGGAAACCTAGCCAATGGCACACCAGGGTTTATGACTGTCTCAGTGGGCGGGATCTACTGCAATGCACCCTGGGATTGGATATAAATCTGTGGGGAGCATGTGATAGAGTGTCTTTTGGCGGGAGCATCAGTCCCAGGAGGAGGTGATGGCTGTCTCTCCTCCTGTCAGAGAGTGAAGGTGGTCCAGGCAGTCGGCCTAAGGGGACCAGAGGTTGAGCTGAGCTGCAGAGAGGGATCCAGAGTGTTGCTGACCGAGTGGAGCTGCTGGGCAGAAGACTTCAGGAAAAACAGTATCGTGAGTACTCAAGATCTGCCCAGGGGTCTGCCTAGGAAATGGGACGACTCCGGAAGGTCAAGGGGATCTAGGAGCCAGCTAACCAGTAGTTGTGGCAGTAAAAGGGGGTGCCAAGTGTACAAGGCCCTGAAGAAAGGGAAGTGAAAGAGGGTGCCAGTGTGAGCCCTGAAGCATTCAGCAGTACAGTCAAAGTGTGCAGTCAGCTACCTCAGGAAGGAGTACCTCAGGGAGCTAAAAAGGACTTTGTTTGTCAAAGGCAAAGTCATAGTGTCAAGTCAGCGTTAACAGGCATCCAGCCAGCGTTAACCAGCGTCAAGTCAGCGTTAACAGGCATCCGGCCAGTGTTAATCAGCGTCAAGCAGCATTTTCCAGAGTCCCTGCCTAATTGTGCATACTTCAGTTAATGGAGTATCCCACTCATCCAAGTTCCTAAATAAACCTGAAAACCCAAAGATACTGGACTGGTTTTTGTCTCAGTGCTCACACTTGGAGAAACATGTTCAAAGGTACTTTTGTTGCACCCGGTGACCCAGGGGGACCCACAGCCAGCGCCTACTGTATTCTGGGAATTCTGCTACATATAGCACGTATTTTATCACTAAGAGCCACACGTTATTGTTTTAGCAACACACTGAGCATTGCAAAATACCCAGCACAAGCAGTGCAACACCCACTAACATTTCCTATCATACACTAGCATCTACCCAGGTAATTGTTTAAGTGGAGGCAGCAGCTTTATTATACACCTTCTTTTTCCTAACAACTAGTCTATAGCGCAGATATACCCCTTTCATTTTTTTTTTGTATTTAGAAAACTGAGAATTTACAAAACAGGGGTCTCATCTAATGTGTTGCAGAGAGACAAAATCAACCGTTAGATGTCAAGTTCTGCCCAAAACTGAAACAATATATTTTAACTATATACAGATATATGGTATGTATGGAAAATTAGTCCAGCATAGCTAAGTAAATGTATCTGTGCTGCCCAAGTACATCTCAGAGCAAAAGAACATGCAGTTGTGTAATGTATACAATAAAAGAATTTCAAATACTTTTTGATTAGGCAAAAGTCCCCTGCTGGAAAAGCAATGTTAAGTGTAAATGGAGTGTGGAATATATTTAACAACTGCAACATCTACAAGCGTTGTGCTAAACTACGTGCTGGGATCACAGTAGTGAGAGCATCCCATAGCTAAATGCATTAATGCACTTCCATTATTCTGATAGCAGGAGGTATGATACAGCATCAAGTTTTGTTTTATACCAATGGCTCTAACCCCTGTGATCTCTGTTGGTATGAAAAATGACAGATATTTTGACATTTGCATACTTTAAAAAAGTAAAAACAAAAACAATATATTTTTCAAAGCACTGATCACATATATGGAATGATGTACTAAAAGTTGTAAGCTTGGCTGCTGGGCTATCAATTCTTACTCAATTCAGTAGGGATGCCATGACCTTATTAAATAAAGGCCCGTACACACGTACCGATCGTCGGCATACAAACGTCGGTGGACGAAGGATCTGCCGATTGTACGCGTGTTAGTATAGTGCCTCCGACAGATGTCTGCGCACAATCCGCGGACAAAAGTCTTTCGTGCAAACATGAAAATATTTGTATGCCGACACCAGAACGGACGATTGTTCGCCTGTCAGTACACAATTCGGCCGACAGACCGCAGATTTGCAAGACTGGGCATGCTCAGAAAATAGAAAACACAGGGAAAGTTAACCATTACATGACATCACTTCTGCAGTCGGCGGACAAAATTCTTGTGCTGTCCTTGTGCTGTCTTTGCACTTTTCAGCAGACACCGACATCCCGGGGAGAAAAGAGGAACATTTGTAAGCCGACCATCGGTACGTGTGTACGGGGCTTAAAACATGCTGTGTATGCACACAACTTACACACAAATACTGTTATCGACTCAGAGATAAGTGCACACAAATACAGTTTAGTGAATACACATCCCGTGCCTTATAACAGCAGACAGTTCTTTTTTTTTTTTGTTTTGTTAATTAGGTAATTTTATTAACAATTTTTGTTCATACAGAGAACACATAGGCAATAACAATGAGTATCAGAAGGTAAAACATCTGAAAACAAAACAAAAACAAAAATATGACAGTAAGCAAACATCAAAAAGAAGCACTTCGCAGACTCATCGAGTTAGTCGATATCATGTACCAAGTAATGCATAGAACATGGGCACAAAAAGGTTGACTCAAAGGGCGTATAAGAGGAATTGTAAGGAATCCACCCACCAGGACCATATTTTTGGGAACATTCTAGGACAACCTAGAAACCTGTATTTAAAAGTTAATTCTTCTCCTCTTAACATTAAGTTAAGAATAACACCATTGTTTATGTGTTGGGGACAAAGTTGAGATCCACTTTTGCAGTATACGTTTGCGAGCTAAGTATAGTGACCTCATCCACATGCTATACATTTCTTCCAGAAGTAGATCTTCTGGGATAATACCCAGGAGTGCTAATTTCAGATCCATTGCAATCTTGCTTGAGTTTAGGGCATCGCCAGAGCATGTGGACAAGGGAACCAGTGGCTGAGGTGCAGCAAGGCGAGGGCTGAAATGGCTCTTCCCTAAGAGTGGAGTTTCTGTGGAGTATAGTGTACTCTGTGTTCAATGAATAGCTGAGTCAGGCACTGAGAAGGGGAAAGGGAGACTTTTGGCAACACCTCCAGCACCTCCTCTAATGATTCTACGTCCATTTGCCAGAAATTAGGCTGTTTACCTGTGTCCGGGCACTGACAGCTGTTTGAAGGGAAGAGTATAAATGACCTTTTAGGCTCCTTTTGGTGCAGATTGTAGAAATAGCCATAGACAAGGTATTAGAGGGGTTATACTTCAACTGAGAAATCATCGCCAGGCTCTTTAGAGCATGACGTAGTTGGAGGTATTGCAAAAATTATTATTGGAGAGCATATAATGATCCTTAAGAACATTAAATGGCAGCAGAAAGACATTTCCTTTTTACTGTTAGTATTATGTTTTAATTTAGGAATTTGCTAATAAAGTAATACATACTTTACATATTTACTTTTAAGTAATCTTGTACTGTATTGTGAATGCATAAATGTCCTAATCTTTTCCTGTTGGTCCCCCACTTCAATGCTTTTTGTGGAAACGTTTTGTGCCATATGTGAACAGTAGCAGATGGGTGCAGAAGACTTTAAAATCAATTAACTGATAAAGATTTAAAGTAAAGATCACAACGAAAAGTAACATGTTCACTTTCTTGTAGCCCTTCTCTGCCGCATATATTTATCTACCTTTCATTCTGTTCAACTTCCAGGAGTGAAGCACAGCCCGGTATAAGATATGGGTCATTGAAATGACCGCTTTGATTGGCCCAGAGCTGTCATATGGAGTCAGTGACTTGATCCTCCATATCCAAAAGTATCAAATATTTCCTGTGATTCCTAAACCTAAACATTGAGGCAGGTGGTGAAGGTAAGTATATGCTTGGGGCACACGGTGAGGATTAATGCAAATCTGTTGTCTGCATCTTATGTGAACAACTTGTGAATCTTGAGTGAATGTTAAACGAGAGGGTGTTCAGGGATGGGTTGCTGATTAGACTGGGGAGTCACAAGGTCCTGCTGTCACTTTAACAGCAGGAGAGGATCCTACCTCCGAACCACAGACTTCTTGTCAGGGAAGTAGCTGGAGAATAGTTGCTCACAGACCTGGCACATTAGCCAATTCTCAACATGGCCGCGCCAACACAAAAACAGATATTGCAAACGCACGTTTGCCAGTGCAAAGATGTGTGTACAATGGAAATCAGATTCTAGCACCCTCGGCCTTTAGAAGGATGTCTGTGACACATGGACACATCGACATTGCTGACTGGTCTTCAGCTTTCTAATTCCTGTGTTTGCTGCTACTTCTACGTCTTGCTCCCAGCTTTGACCTTGGATTGTTCATGGATCTTCTCGTGTCATCTGCCCTGTGTATGACCACGGCTTGCGTGTATGACCACGGCTTGCCTAACCACAACTTTGCTCTCTGATCTGCTGACCACTGGCTTACTGAACTCTGCTTCCATCCCTGACTACGTCTTCTGCTGTGCCTTGTCTACAGTGATCCGCTTTGGTGCCCATCTGCTGTACCCAGCCTGCAATACCTGCCTTCAGTACTTACCTGTTGATCCTGCCTGCTGCACTTTCCATTACAAACTACTTCCAGCTGTGTGTATTCACCATCCTCAGAGCTCCTGGGTCCTAGTGCTCAACTCCTCTGGTGTCCACCTTCAGAGAGATCTCCCCACCACCAACCCTCATCTGGGGCAGAGCTGACAATCCCTGCTAATTTGGGCTTGATACTTCCTGTTACCACCTCCAGGGACACCGAGCATTCAGCCACAAGGAGAGCCCTCTCAGCATTTCGGCTTCAGGGCCAGGTACATCACACTTCTTCTGCCTCTGCATTGACCTGGCCCTGGTTGTGAACATCTTTTGTTTAGGTTTATTTTTACCCTTAGGCCAACTAGAAAAGGCAAAAAAGAATTGATTAAATGTAAAATGAACTTGCTTTAGCTAAATATACTGTATATTAAATACCAAATTTAAAAAAAAAAAAAAAAAAAAACACACACACCTGCGCACCACCTTCCAATGATATTAAAAACAAAAAAAAAATATCTTAGAAAATACCAACTTTTCAAATGCTAGCTAGCACTCAAATGTGATCTTACTTCACCCTGAACTGAAACCTAATAACCCAAAATAGTGCAGCATTTAGAATCCCACATATGTTAATTATTACACTTGGAGTTAAAGTGAATTACGCTGATTTTTAACACATTCTTCACAGGCATTTCATCACAGATTGTTTGTGATTAATTAGGATTGTCACCTATGATTGCAGGATTTGTATATTTGATCACAGACTTTTGTGGTTGATTGTTTATTGTGGTGTGTGAGGCACTATTAATTTAAAGATTTGAATGGACCCATGGAGTTTTTTTATTGTTTATTTATTGTGGGTTATTAGATACTGTATATGATATGCCAATATTCAGTTATATAGCACCAAAGCCATCAATGTAAAAAAAGAAAAACTTAGCTTTTTTAAATATTCAACATTAATTATTAGCATGCCAAAAAATAATATTTTTGACCATTTACTGGAAATACTGAAATAAATATAATTTTCAACAGTGGTAAATGCATATAGGTTAATTAACACAAAAAAAATAAAAATAATAATTGTTAAAATGCATCCATCAAAAAAGTCCAAAATATATGCCTATAGATTTATGTATACACCATTTCATGCAATTCCAAATAGAAACAAAAGGACCTGTTGAGGATGAAATACAGATTTATTGGTGCATGTTTCCAATAACAGGAATAATATGTTTAGAACTTTTAGACGATCTCTGAAAACCCTCCTCTTCAGAGAAGCCTATCCTACCCACACCTAACACATATACCTCCATTTTCTCCATAAGCCCATCCCCCATGGTTATTGCCTTTTGTTTCACTCCCTTCTAGATTGTGAGCTCTAACGAGCAGGGCCCTCTAATTCCTCCTGTATTGAATTGTATTGTAACTGTATTGTCTTCCCTCACATTGTAAAGCGCTGCACAAACTGTTGGCGCTATATAAATCCTGTATAATAATAATAATAAATAGTTTAGAAACTCTTACAATTAAATGTGACATAGCCCCTGGTTTTCCACTGTTTTACTTACCATTGTTAGTGGTATTTTAAAATTAAAAGTAATAATAATAATAATAAGTAATAATTTCTTATTATTTCAAGCTATTGTTAACATGATCTGACTTTTTTTTGCTTTCATCTGTCTTTTGCTTCGTACTACATTTCATTCCTCAATTCCTTGCAATCATGCTGAAAATAGAAGAACAGTGGAGTAGAAAAACATTCATAAGAAAAGTTGCTTCAAGCTTTAAGGTGGTCCTGTCAGGAGAGAAAGTTGGGAGCTGCCATTACTGATTTGTTTTTGAAGGTTCAGCTCTGGGGCTGTCATTCTATCCTCGTAATTTATTTAGTGAGTCGCTCACTTTGATCAAGTATATGCTTCAGGGATCCCTACACTTTTTTATTGCATGCTTGTTACAGTTCCTATAATTCTAACCTGACAGGTCCCTTTTAAATGATAATAAAATGTTTTGTAACATTTAACTAATTCGAATACCTACCCAAAAATTATTACTAATTTTATCTTTCATTTACAGGCGGATATCTTATAAACAGTTGTACAAAAATAAAATAACATTTCCCAGGGGGTTTATTCTAATGTCTTAAAATAACCATGGTAAACTAAATTATTTTTGAATGGTCTCCTGTGTTTTCTTTAGCAGTGATATCTAGAGCATTGAAATTACAGGCCCAAGGCAAAGTAGGTTACAGTCTGCACACCTTTCTATTTTCTGCATCAGCTCTCTGGAAAAAGTCAACAGAGTGTTACCCCTCAAACATTAGCTAAGGTAGATGACTTTGGAGCACCATCATTTTAAGTTCTGACAACCTAATAAAATAGTAAAAATAAATCTGAAAATGGCAAGTTTATGTTATTAATTAAAATGTGCATTTGAAAATGATTGCAGTGATGGCAATGGTTATTATTATTAGACATAAGTGAACTTTGAAAAATCCACTCTTCTGGAAACCTGTCTAATTTTGTTTGAAGCATGATTTTATTTGATTATGCAAATCTCTGTAAATTTTGTAATTTATTTTAAATATTTGATGGGCTTTACAACAATGGTTTTACTATGGTATTTTGGAGTATTTTACACATTTCTCACTACTTTTTGACTAGAACACACTTCTAAAGGTGTTATAAGAGATCACTGTATAAGGAGAGATTTTGAAGACTGCAGCATTGCAGCATTTGTTTACATGTGTGATTGCAGTGATTAGTCACAGCAATGACATGGTACAGTGCCAATTGAAAGTGAAATTGACCCGTACCCTGATCTGCGATCTGCTTTGTCTGAGGGAGAGCAGTATATAGTAGCCAACTAAGCTCCAGCATTTTATGCTTTTCACATAGTTCACCCCTCTGGTTTATTCACTGCACTGCTGCTCCTCCCTAGCAACCACTGTCCACATTAACAATCAGTAATGGTGTTCAGATTATTTTGACAGCTCTCAAACCTATCTTTGATCTAAACTTGACTTTAGTTTAAAGTGTATTTTAAATCAATAATTTTTTTTCAATTTTGGGATAAAACGAAAAAGCATTTAAATAACCTGGTTTCTATATCTCTCTGGATCTCTGTTATTAAAGAGGAGCTACAGTCTTCTACTCAAAGATACAATAAAAACATCCCCATGATCCTTATTAAACCTTTTTTTTAATATATATGGATATTGCCCTTAAAGCAGATATTGTCCTTACTTTACTCTAAAAAAATGTACTGGAGTGATGTCTGCAGCTGCAGGCATCACTTCAGTACAACCACTTGAAGCCAAATTATATACAGGTAGGGGATTTGGCAGCAAGTGGTTAAATGTCTGGATTACTGTGCCCTGATGACATTATTCAGAGTGGGAATCTGAAGCCAACACCAATGTGTTCCAGGATTTAGTGCAGCTGGTTTACCCAGCACGCACCTCCCGATATTGCACATGCTCTGCCAAATCGAGTGCCTCCGCCCACAAAGCACCAACACACCTCCATTTACTGTTCTCACTGCTGTCACTGTTTTTTTCTCCTTCTTCTTCTGCTCTTAGTCCACCTTTCAAAAATGGTGCCTAACTCCGTTTGCCATCGTGTCATTTCTGGTTTTGAATAACATGATGCCAGCAGCAGAGAATGTCCATTGACCCATGGGATTGATGACACTGATATTCCAGGAGCCAACGGGAGACCAGAGATGATGTACTTCGCCGCAGTGACAAGGCCTGGAAGTGCGGAAAATTTAAACAAAATAAAGGTACTAAAACAAAAACAATTAAAAAAAAATATCCAAAGATTAAAGGCAGAGGCAATACCAACTAGTAGGGCCATGGGTGTTAAATAAGGTGAAGCTCCACCTTAAGCTTTTCCCTTACTTCCTGTTTAGCTGACAATATTTAAGGCTAGGTTGAAATTTCTGTGTTTCAATTTTGATCCAACTTTCAGTGTGATCATGTAGTGCAACTTGGATGCAACTTTGATGCAACTTGGTAAAGGTTTTTATATTCTATGGGGCAAAAAAATGTGCTGGACTCACACCAAACTAGTACAAAAATTGTTTTCAAAATCACACCATTGATTGCATTGATGTAAATGGACACTATTGCAAACAATTTGATTTCCATTGTCATGCCATTTTGTGCAACTCAAGTCGTATTTTAAATCACACTAGAATGAACGGAGCCTTACCAAACAGTAAAGCTAGTCATAGATGGATCAAATCTTGGCCAGTTCAGCAGGGACAGGCTGAGATTTGACCAATCTATGGGCAGGCTGGTTATAGTGAAGTCAATCCATTGATTGACTTTGGTACAACCAGTCTGTCTCATTTGTTGCATGCAAAAATTGTATCATCCATGGCTTGCACAAGTGGGTAAAAATCTATTATGGGAACAGATCCAAAAAGCTTAAAAAGAACAACAACACAGTGGCTTTATTCTTCCCCTAATATATTAAAGAAAACCTTTTGTATTTCAGTCTTTGTTTGTTGGTTGTTGTTACCAGAACAAGAATTGATTTGACATTCCCTTAATTGAGTTCCTCAGAGCAGTTCCAGACATGGGTTCTAGTCCTTTGCAAAAATATTTCCTGAACTAAGCCAGATCAACTGGGTTGGACATACACTTTCAGATCTTTTACAGTATTGTTTCAATCTTACTGCCCAGCAGATTGCCAATTACTTCAAAAATAAGATTGATACAATTCGTGAGGGGATCTCCAATGTGCAGAAACCTCCCCTACTCAACACCCCATGTCCACAGGTTAAATCATTCCCTCATTCAATCCTGCTAGTATTAACAAGGTTGCAAAACGTATTTCTAACACCCAAACCACCTGCTCCCTGGATCCTACTCCTTTGCAAATGCTACGCTCACCCTCTGACTCTATTCTACACTCTCTAACACACATTTTCAACCTCGCCCTCCTACTGGCATCTTCCCCAACTCTCTGTCAATATACTATCATTTTGGTCCCATATCCAATCGCTGTCCAAAGCTTGCCATCTCAACCTCCGCAACATCTCCAAGATACACCCCTTTCTAACCAATGTCAGCACACAGTTTCTAATCCACTCCCTGGTCATCTCTCGCCTCTACTACTGCAACTCCCTCCTCATTGGCTTACCTCTAAATAGGCTATCCCCCCCTTCAGTCCATCATGAATGCTGCTGCCAGACTCATCCACCTTACAAACTGCTTGACATCTGCTACCCCTCTCAGCTAGTCCCTCCATTGACTGCCACTTAACTAACAAATTAAATTTTAGATACTAACAATAACTTACAAAGCCATCCACAACCTGGCCCCCAGCTTCATCACTAACCTGGTCTCAAAATACCAACCAAATTATTCTCTTGGCTTCTCCTAAGACCTCCTGCTCTCTAGCTCCCTTGTCACCTCTTCCCATGCTCATCTCCAGGACTTCTCCTGAGCCTCTCTCATCCTCTGGAATGCTGTACCCCAATCTCCTGTGCTGTCTCCTACTTTGTCCACTTTCAGACAATCCCTGAAAACTCATCTCTTCAGAGAAGTCTATTTGGCCCCCACCGAACATTTACTTTCTCCATCAGCACATGCTCCAGTGTATTACCTCTTGTATCTCTTAACCCTCCCTCTTAGATTATAAGCTCTAATGAGCAGGACCCACTGATTCCTACTGTATTAAAGTGTATTGTATTTGTACTGTCTACCCTCAAGTTGTAAAGAGCTGCGTAAACTGTCGCCGCTATATAAATCCTGTATAATAATTGATACTGCCAGGATACAGAGAGGATGTACAGAGAGGATGGTGGGTTGCCCCACAAAAGTTATGTTCTGCACCTGCAGCACCGTAAAATGTAGCCACTGGTGATTTATTATAGGAATATAATTTATTATAGGAATTTATCGTATTAGTTTGTAAATTGATGTTTAGTGTTTGTGAATAATGTGTTAAAAAAAAAAACTTCAAACATCCAATAATGATGATTAAGCTTGCTAAGTCTCCAGTTAACATGACTGGGTATTATTTGCAAAGTGATTATTAACTTTGCTTCACTAAAACAAGTAGGCTAAGTGAAAAATCACTGGTAAAACTCAATATGTTCTAATTATTTAGTCAAGAACCCCACTGCCACTTTCTACTTTCTTTCAAATGAGACAACGGACACATGTTTGGTAATATTGTAAGGAGGATTTATTAACAGAAACAAAAAGTGGATATGTGTTTGTTAAAGTGTCTTAAAAAAAATTACAATAAATAAAAGAACAAATAAAGTTAAGTGGGCAGTGAGAGCCCATTCACATTGAGGCGACACGACTTCGGGGGGCAACCTGTGAAGTCACGTGCACCGCGACTTCAGCGCGACTTGCATGGACTTCACATAATGGAAGTCTATGCAAGTCGCTCCGAGGTCAACCTAAAGTAGTACAGGACCCTTTTTCTAAGTCGGAGCGACTTGTATCGCTCCTATTAGAACGGGTCCTGTACTACTCAATGGACCGCGATTGTTGGTGCTGTTGCGAGTGAATTTTTCAAATCAACCACGCCCTGTCTTTTAGGCTCTATAAACCGAATATATCTAAAACAATGCTTTTTCCCACCTTTCATACTGTATTTTATTGTACAAAAGCCAAACAAATAAAAACCATGGCAATACTTAAAAAACTACACTGTACAATTCCCACCTTGTTCTCCAGAAATTTATAATAAAGCAATATTTGTATATGTTTATCATAAACCTAATGTACACCCACTATTGGACATACCGTATCCCCAAGTTGGTTGAGCATTCAAACTCCCAGCTCTTTGTGAATATATATATAATCTATATATAGTGGCATTGCAATTACATCTTTAAATATAAGGGCACTCAAATTACTGTATATTTTACATATACTTCCTTTCAATGATATGCTAACAGTGGTTGTAAACCCTTACATATATCCAAAAAGGTGACTGGTCTCAGGTGAAACACATAGAGAAAACACATCCTCCTACAACATTGTACCTTTTTATCTGCAGACTTCTCTTTTCTACATCCATTTTAAATTCAGACTGTATAAAGCTTGCCTGAGCTGTCAGAAAAAAAAGGGGCAGAGAAATCAAGTCACACTCTGCAGAGTTCCGTGAGGAGAGCATGAGTGCTGGTTGGAGGAATGGGACACATCCCCCTTAACACAGCACACAGGAACAGAGCTGAGGCTGTCAGCTAGAGCTCCCTCCCTTATGACCATTTTTCTCTTGGTGTCAGCAAAACTTGTCAGAAGTGATTCATGCTGATAGCAGAGGAATGGAGCAGCAGACAGAAATGACACTTGGTGCTCTCACTTGAGAAAAGTACACACTATTGAGGGATATGCTTCGTTAATATTTCATGTCTGCGGTTTACAACCACTTTAAGCTTAGTTGTTATATTGGACATCGAAATAGTATTTTCAGATGTACTTCCACATAAACATGTGTTTAAGCCTAACTAGTAGAAAGCATGCCGTTCAATATGGATTTGTATAATTTACTTATGGGCTGCACTTAGTGAAATCATAATCCCTTTTCTAAATTTACATATATGATTCTTATGGTTGCAACTCAATCAATGCATCCATAAAAAAAGCCCAGCTTCCAGAGCATATTATATAAACCTCAGGGTACTGTACTTACTCATTATGTATCATTATGTTTAGATTCTCTTTTACAGTCAGTGGATGTCCACCATAGAAAATGACTCCTTGTACATGAGTAACATTATATTTTGCACCTATGTTTATGGGACTATTTGGCAGCTTTGATGTGACCAGGGCAGGGGTTGCCTATGTTGCCTATTCTATGCACTTAAATTAAGATATATGCTGCTTGGGATGGGGAGAGTATCCCTGGACCATATATTATTCTTTACTGTGCCTACAATGTGCATTTCATTTGGAATCCAATATCTGCATTTGAATCTCAAATATTTTGATTAGATGAAGTACTCCATGTAATCTTATTGGACACAATTTTAATAATGTAGACGTAAGTGAGACTGCGCTTAGAAGATTTCATTGTGCTATGGTGACACTTATTCACAGGTGTACACATCATGCACATGGCAGGAAATTAAAATACATTTGTTTTTATCTGGCACATGATAGGTTTATTGAGATCAACTCAGCTATAGCTTATTCACTAAAAAGTAAACATTTCATTGCATACCGAAAAAAAAAAAAAAAAAATCTTGCAAATTAACATGCTGCATCCTATTAGGAAAATCCAAAAAGT